>NC_139702.1:55973099-56095599 GCF_964188405.1 Protomyctophum parallelum | reverse complement strand
ATGAGACCACCCCCGTCCAAAACGGTAGAGAAATGACAGAGTTACGACCGACGGACCGACGGACCGGCGGACCTCCCGACGGACCGGCGGACCTCCCGACGGACCTCCCGACGGACCGACGGACCTCCCGACGGACCGACGGACCCCCCGACGGACCGACGGACCTCCCGACAGACCGACGGCGTCGGTCGCAAGAAATGGATTCTGCCCTCCCTCCAAAAAATCGATTCGAATTCGAATCGCGATTCCCGTTATGAACGATTCAAAATCGATTCATAATTTCCAAAAATCGATTTATTTATTATTATTATTTATTAATTTTCTTTTATTCTTTTTTTTCGATTTTATTTCTGGTTAGTTACAGGAGTTTTCACTACATGGTGTTTATAATATGAAATGTAAGCTCACCCTAACCCTCACCCTTACAGTAAACATCATGTCTTCAGTCATTTTCAAGTTAATCACTTCAGTTGGCTGGAGTAGATTGTGATGAAATCCTATGTATTGAATCAAGAATCATTTTGAATAGAGAATCGATTTTGAATCGAATCGTGACACCAAGAATCGGAATCGAATCCAATCGTGGGACACCCAAACATTCACAGCCCTAATGTTCATGTATATGGTAGATCCCTAATGTTCATGTATATGGTAGATAGAGTTGACTCTCTGTGATCATCAGTGTTGATTTCATCGACTAATACTATGACAGGCTCATACATAGTCTGGATTTTCGGTGGTGAGGTGACCACCGAACTACAACATGACGTCACTGAGCCGCGGTGAAGAGCAAACCACCACCACCGCTCCAGCCCTTCTCTCTGTTTTTACTCACCACCGCTCAATGTTATTTCAGCTCCGGTGGTCAGGTCACCACCGGAGCGGTGGTCACCTCACCACCGAAAATCCAGACTATGAATAGGCCTCTACTGCAGCAAACTAAATGGAAACTAAATGAAAACTAAGCTATTATGACAAACTAAGACTAAATATATGACAATTTCATCAACAAATACAAACTAGACTAAAATGTTAGGAAGGGACTAGTGGACAAGAGATCCAGTATAATTAATTTTACACTTGGTTACATGCTGAAAATAGAAGATCTACAAGCTCACAACACTTTGCAGTGTGACGTGTTGTGAGCTTGTAGATCGGCTATTTTCAGCAAGTGTAAAATTAATCATTATGACGGGCACAAGGCCCGACAAAATACATTTTACTCTGATGATATTTAGTCGACTAAAACTAGACTAACACTAAAACCAGGTGACTAAATTAAAACTATTAAAGAGAATATGACCAAAACTAAAATGAAAATGTCCTATCAAAATCAACACTGATCATCCCACAATGTGTATTTGAATTTTGAATCAATCCTATTGCATTAGTGTTTCTTTTCCTGGTAGCCTACCTATTATTAATAAAATAGAGAGCATTATTGATGACCAGTTAATCTGGACGTGACTGCATAATTCACTAACTCAAAACCCACCTTTTTCAGACTCATTCCTCACCTACAGTACCATTCTACCTTTTATCTTTTAACTATAGTTTTTAACCTTTTCAGTTCGTTATTTTTTTTGTAAAGCGAGTTCAGTCAGACAACTCTTAGAATGAATGTTGAATATATATTTGGTGAGCATAGTTATATGAAGCATAGTTTGGCGTCAGAGCTCTGTCCCTATTCATTCCCTGTAACATTAACATTTTAGTTAAGTTATAAGCCAAATAGAAATTCAGGGAATTAATTAAGTCTCCCCCGGGCCAGGTCATCTGGAAACAGAGCCTACAGGTGGATGCTGGGGAGGCGGTGGGATTGGCAAAACTTCATGAGCAGCAAGCGAGGCAGGGAGGCAGCGATGCACGTCCGCACAGCAGGAGAGAAGCCAGGAATGAGCAGGTAGGCACTAGCCATGCACCTTGAGTCTTTTGTTTAATCCGGAATAGCTGGAAAGTGGTGATTTTATTTATTTATTAACAGTTTGCAGAATTACAGTACATTTCTTTCAAGCACAGACTCAATACAAAGACTGTTAACTGTGAGTGGACGACCCAATTACGCATTACACTTGTTTACAAGAGGGTCCACCATGTTCAATTCGTCAAAACATTTAGAGACGTACAAATAGACACTTCCATATAGTCAAAGAACAGAACAGGAATTCATCATCATAAAGGAAGTAAAAAGGGAAAAGAAACATATACAGTGAGGGGAAAAGGGGGGGGGGGGGGGGGGGCGGTGTGGGGGAATTCAGATTTTACGGGGGTTTCGAATTGCAGCCGTCCGTAGGTGCCCTTTGACTGGTTTTGAAGGAGTCAAGGGATTCACATGTCTTAATGACTGTTGGTAGGGCGTTCCCCCACCCGCCTATGTAATACCCGTGTGACGGTGTGTGTCACACGGTACCCATTCCACCCATCTGTGTCCCTTTTATGCCCACTGGGTCCATTTGGTTTTGTTTTATTCAAATCAAACATTAACACAGTAACGTTCTATAAAAACAGCAAACATAATATGCAATACTGTAATGTCAAGTGTCAAGTGTGGCAAATAATAAAAATAAAGTCAACATAAATTTGTTAATACGTTTAAGGGTTTAAAATGAGAACTAAACAAAAGAGCAGGAGAATGGAGGTCTCTATTGACAGGATTGATTGATTAGTTTATTAGACATAAATGTAAAAATAGACACAGAGTAAACACTTATTCCAGAAGGGATAGTACAAACAAAATAAAAACAAATAAAGAAAAGTCCTTGTGGTCTTGTTTCCATTTAGGCCCTATGCAATCAGTTCATAGACATGAAAAACAAAAATCACACTTGTGTGAAGAGAGGGGCGCTCTTATCAAACATTATCATGAATCACATTCCGTGCTCAGCCAATCAAATCATCACAAATGTCATTCCGGCCAATCACTTTTTGGCGTCACTTAAAAAAAAATCCTCAATACGTACATCAGGGGGTGATCAGCTGTTTAAGGGAGAAGTGATCATTTCCTCTCCCTTGGGCCTGGGGGAGGGGCCTGCTGAGAGGTGGATTTTCAGGCCTGTGTTAAAATATGTAAGTGATATGCATTTTTTGATGAAGGGTTCAGGCCATTCCATGCCTGGGTGGCCGTGCTGTAGCCTACAGGGAGAATTTACCCACATTTGTTTTGAATTATAGAAGCAGTATAATGAATAATTCATAATATTGTCCTTGTCTATCGACCTCCTTGCGAACATACCGCTGTTTAATCTGATCCTCCCAATGAGCTAATTTATAGTGGAACTTATTTTTTTTTGCTCCTTTTTTTTGTAGCGCCTTTAACACTATCCTCTGTCACGTGCCCGTGCGCTACGAGAATGAATGAATGGAACGGGAGCGCGCTTGAGGAAGTTGGCCGTTGACACTGACAGCTGTCAACTCGGCCGCCCGCTGATCGTGTCCGTGTGTAGCCTACCTCTGGCTTGTGAGAGACAAACAGTGCGTAGTTTGTAGCCCGCTGTGGGACTAGTCAACACCACACCATCCAAGAAGTGAGTGTTAGTAATTTCCCCGACGGAGCGTGGCTGTCTGATACTGGTGCTGCTTGCCTGAACATTATTTGTACGTCATATTGGTTCACACGTGAGTGACGTGGGAACTGAATATTGTCTTCAAGAAAACATTTGAACATTTATTATTTGATTTGGGGTTTGGGTTCACTGTTGAATATACAATACACTGCTCACTTAAATGAAGTCCTCTGTGTGTGCGTGTTTCCTTTATGATTCTGTATGGTATTATTGTGTGTCTATTGTTTGTTCCAGGGGTTGATATATTTATTTATCTATCCCTTGTACGGTGGTTGGGGCTGTTATTATTTTACCTCATTTATCAGACTGGGTCTCTGACTGGCACCCCGACGCGAGCTCGCCCCAACAAACCGCTACACATTGGAAAGGTTTTTCTATAGTGTGGACACTCAGGTGTCTCTTCAGGAGAGCTGAGTAACTGAAACTCTTGTTACAATGTTTACATTGGAAAGGTTTTTCTCCAGTGTGGACACGAAGGTGTGTTTTCAGGGAATCTGACAAACTGAAACTCTCATTACAATGTTTACATTGGAAAGGTTTCTCTCCAGTGTGGACGCTCTGGTGTGTTTTCAGGGAAACTGAATGTTTGAAACTCTTGTTACAATGTTTACATTGGAAAGTCTTTTCTCCAGTGTGGACACGAAGGTGTTTCTTCAGGGAACCTGAGTCACTGAAACGCTTGTTACAATGTTTACATTGGAAAGGTTTTTCTCCAGTGTGGACACGAAGGTGTGTATTCAGGTGACCTGGAAATCTGAAACTCTTGTTACAATGTTTACATTGGAAAGGTTTTTCTCCAGTGTGGATGCGAAGGTGTTTCTTCAGGTAACCTGACTCACTGAAACTCTTGTTACAATGTTTACATTGGAAAGGTTTTTCTCCAGTGTGGACACGAAGGTGTGTCTTCAGGTTACCAGAAACAATGAAACTCTTGTTACAATGTTTACATTGGAAAGGTTTTTCTCCAGTGTGGACACGAAGGTGTATCTTCAGGGAACCTGCCTCACTGAAACTCTTGTTACAATGTTTACATTGGAAAGGTTTTTCTCCAGTGTGGACACGCTGGTGCCTCTTCCGGGAACCTGACGATTTGAAACTCTTGTTACAATGTTTACATTGGAAAGGTTTTTCTCCAGTGTGGACACTCTGGTGTGTCTTCAGATCACTTGACTGCCTGAAACTCTTGTTACAATGTTTACATTGGAAAGGTTTTTCTCCAATGTGGACACACTGGTGCTTCTTCAGGGAACCTGAGTCACTGAAACTCTTGTCACGCCGTTCGTCATCATCGACTTCACTCATCTCCTCCCAATCATCACTGTCTTCAGTGACTTCAGTGTCAGATTCAAGTTCAACTTCAACTTCAGAGCAGTGGGAAGAGTTGTCTTCTTCATCATCATCATCATCAATATCATCATCATTTTCTTCTTCACCTTTCACTGCTAGTAATGTCAACATTGACACAACAGGTTCCTCTGGTCTTTGAAGTAGTTCTTCTTGTTCTTCTTTAATGTGTGGAGGCTCTGGTTCCTCCTGGAGCAGACTGGGGCTCCTCTCCTGTTTAGGGGAAACCTCCTCTTTACAAACAACCATGTGCAGGATGTCTAGGAGCAGAAACATAACATGATAGTCAACACTGGATTCCATTTTTCTTGCATGTTTCATATACAGAATTAACTGTTACGTACCAAGATAAGATTGACTAAACCGTTTAGCAAGATTTTAGCAAAATACGAAACAAATAATAATTTGAAGTAATATATGTAGTTACTTTAGCCCCAAAATGAATAATGGTGTTACAGCATTTTGTTTTTTTTAATTGAATCATGACATTTTTAAACAAATTAAAAACATGATATTTCACACCCGAGCTCTGATTTGATAGTAAATGAGTCATGCCACTCAGTGCATCACGTTATAAAACATAAGAACTTCTGACAATGAAAGCTTGAAATGTGGACCGATGGTAGCTTAACAATCTATGTAAAACATTTCCATAGCGTAGCTCTGTACGTCTGTAAATGGGTCTGAGAATCTGCCTGTGTGTCTGGAGAAAACCTCACAAACTACTGTAGTGATCAAATCTCACAAACTACTGTAGTGATCAAATCTCACAAACTACTGTAGTGATCAAATCTCACAAACTAGTGATCAGCGCCAGATGTCTTGTTCACGCTGCCAGTCGGCCAAGCAAGTATTTTTCACACCTGCTAGAAATTGTGTCGCACATAATGGTAATGTTTCAGTTTTGTAAAGAGTAAGAAAGTGCAGACGCTAAACTTGAAAGTTAAACACGTCTATACTTAGTGAACTAACCCTCTGTGCTTCATGAACTAATACTATAAGATATGCATCTGTGAGCATGTAGATTTTCTATTTCAGGCAACTGTTCGCCCCACAATATAGGGATGCTGGGGTTCAAATGGTTAAACCTCAAATGAAGAAAAAGACATTCAAAGATCTGTGTTATCTCACACAGTTCAGACTAGCGGTGGGTTCAATTAATCCATGTGGCAATAATCCTATCGTATTCCTTGCCGATAATCATATCATACCATATCGATAAGTCAGGAAATGCTGTGTGACTCAGCTTTAAAACAAACAAACATCACAATCAGTTTCTGTCTGCCAGTTACAATATATATGATTACATCTTTAGCATTTATCCATCAAAACATTTATTATTTTCCCTTGCTTTTTGTTTAAATGTTATCCACTAAGATGTTCAATTTGATTTGAAAACTTTTACATTTCTGGCAATATTTGTCAAAACATCGGCAATCGGTGGTCTAGGACTGTTTTGTGATACATATCTATCGTTCAGACTCACAGAGCCATTCCTAGACGGAGACACACCCTATAAAAACCTGTTTTAGACCTACTACATCCATATTGTAAAGAAAATCACATGGTGAATGTATACGTTCCGGTTGTCTTTCACATTGCATTTGTGCAAAATGCGATGTGCTTTTGTTTATGGTCATAAGACATTAATAATACAATAGATAATACCATTCCATTTGCACAGAATCCAATATGGTTTGAAATTACACAAGTGACCGGACTATATTATGAGTGTCCTGGTATTTTTTGCCATTGTTATTGTACAGTGAAAATAAGACATTGTGGCAGCCCTAGAGAACAGAAAATATTAAAGAAAGGAAGAGCACATGAAACTTACTGAGGTGTGGCTGGTCTTCAGCTTCCTGTTTAATAGAAACGTCTTCAGCTTCCTGTTTAATAGAAACGTCTTCAGCTTCCTGTTTAATAGAAACGTCTTCAGCTTCCTGTTTAATAGAAACGTCTTCAGCTTCCTGTTTAATAGAAACGTCTTCAGCTTCCTGTTTAATAGAAATGTCTTCAGCTTCCTGTTTAATAGAAACGTCTTCAGCTTCCTGTTTAATAGAAACGTCCCTGGCTGAGTCTGGAGAGTTCATCTTCACCTGGGAGTGATGCATCATGGGTATTGTAGTTCTTATGAGTCTAGAGTTGAGATGAGATTCAATGTATTGTCAATGCAAACATGTCAGTAAGTGATACATTAATAAGTACAGTAAGTAAATGCAGATATGAGCAGTAGTCATTAAATATAATAAATAAGATGGGATATAGAAGTAGGAGGGGAAATGAAGAATTGGATATTGTCCATATTGCAAATTCATCTTCACCTGCAGTCCGGATTCCACACACCGCTCTGAAATCAAGTGAATAAGGAAGGACTTTAATAACTGGAGACCTAGTGGTGTAAGCCCAACTCTCCAACATTAAGATTCATGCATTAAGGAAGAAATCACACTTAACTTAAGTTTACACAAGGAACAATGGTGTAAAGTGAATAAGGTGAAAGTAACCAATGTGTTTTTAATGTTCTGCCTCAGTTCAAGCAGCAGGGAGCGTACAGTGCAAACATTTATGTGAGCGGAAATTGTAACAGTTCACAATTAAGCATGATTTACGAAAAGACGTTAAGAAATGTGAATCCCTAGACTCCTTCAAAACCGCTCTCAAAGAGCACTTCCGGACGGCTGCGATTAAAAACTGGTAAAAAAAAAGTTAAAGTATAGAGTAGGAAATCTTACATTATAAACAACCATACTCATCACTCTGGAATAGTCCTAAAATATGTATTGGAAAGACAGAGATATATTGGGAAAAATGGCAAGCAGCAGGGCTTAATACTATTGGTGATCTATTTGAAAATGGGGCTTTTACTCGGATTTAAAAGAGAAATTTGACCCTGGAAATGATTAATGTAAAAAATGTAACAATTTGCATGATATTTGGGTCAAATCTGAAGGAGTAATATAAAAAAAAATTGTTTTACATAGGTCGGCCTCCTGGTGGCGTTATGAAAAACAGATGCGAAAAATGCAGGTCAAAGGTTTTTCCTTGGCCTCTAGAGTGTGCATACAAAGTTTTACACAAATCGGTGCAGTTATAGATAAAAACACGATATAGATATAGCGCCACCATGAGGCTGATATATTGAATATTTTCAAGAGGTTTCTTCCTCCACCTAATGGGAATGTGCATGCAACATTTCCCTCAAATTGCACTCTGCGTTTATGATTTGAGGCATTTTGTTCATAACGGACCAATCCTGCAAACTTTGGAAGGCAATCTTAGCCAATGGGGATTGAATATGGACGGGCGCATGCACACACACGCACGCACACACAATGTGCAAAACATACTCTCCACAGGCCTTTGGCCTGGTGGAGACAAACATGGTGTCATTCTTTATTAATGTGTGCTAATTTGTGTCGTAAATTTCATAATTTGTGCCGTTATCAATATTGAGATATTTTAAGTTAGGCTATGTTAGTATGTTTCCTACTGTATAAGTATATCGCCCTGTTCTAGTTAGGTGTACTGCCCCATGATGACAGTCATGCCAACACACAACATAGCAATTTATATACAAATGACCAAATAGCACAATTGTTGGTTTCAGCGGCACAAATTAGAGAACAAAAAACACGAAAGAATAGTATTGTTCAATTTGGACCTAAAGATGCAAACATGTAACTGTTAAAATATTTCAATGATACCAGCACAAATGATACAATTCATGTCACAAATGCAGCACTAAAAAATGACACCATTTTGATTAATATTTTCATCATATGGGGTGGCAACTTCACGGAGGCATTCAACTGCATGATTATTATTTTTTCCCCGTAAATCTGTACGTCTTTAAATGTTCTGATGAATTAAAAATGGATGTAAACAAGTCTTAGTGCTTTTCTAAAATGTATCCTTGTAGCACACAATTGGCAGGTGGTGTGATAAATTACCCAGCACCTATCGCAATGCACCTGACCTGCCCCAAACATTTGGGCTTCCCTGGTCAATTGGTGATGACGTTTGTGATGATCGGAGGAAATTTTGAATAATTCAGTCCAGCTGTCATTCCTGGAGATAT
The DNA here is from genome assembly GCF_964188405.1 of Protomyctophum parallelum. Lineage (NCBI taxonomy): Eukaryota > Metazoa > Chordata > Actinopteri > Myctophiformes > Myctophidae > Protomyctophum > Protomyctophum parallelum. Next base: position 56,086,611 of record NC_139702.1, on the reverse strand, counting down.
TTGACTAAAATACACGTTTTGTGCCAGAACTTTCACATGGATGTGAAACTAGAGGACAATATCTCACTCCACGTATTTGGAATTATTGAATGGGTGAGTGCAAACGGAGCATTTATCACATTTATGCTGCAGTTCTGCCGCTGCAACCCTCAAGTCAAGGACACTGTTCTATGGCTCTGTTATGTTGAATACTGTACCAAATGTATGTAACAACAGATTCCCATTCTAGGGCTAGCAGAATCCTACCTACCCTACTGACTGTCATAACTCTCTCTCTCCCCCCCCCCCCCCCCCCCCGCAACATACTGAACATAGAGAATAACAGAATAAGGACTGCAGTATTAGTAAACATTAGACTGCAGTATTAGTAAACATTAGACTGCAGTATTAGTAAACATTAGACTGCAGAATTAGTAAACATTAGACTGCTGTATTAGTAAACAGCGGGAACTTCCTGGAAGAACTAGACTCTCTGATCAGCTCGTTTCCGGAAGATGGCACCCCTCTGATTCTACTGGGTGACTTCAACCTTCCTACCGCAGAGAAGCATCTTCCCGTTACATCCCTTCTGGCCTCATCTGACCTCTCCCTATCTCCCTCCCCTCCCACTCACAAGGCTGGTAATGTTTTGGACCTTGTGTTCTCCAGAGCCTGCTCTCCCTCCACACTCTCTGTTACCCCCTCAATTAGGTCTGACCACCACTTCATAACCTTCTCCCTCTCTCTCTCCACCCTCCCGCCTAAACCCATTAACCCTCCGAACGTCACCTCCCGACGCAATCTCAAGTCCCTAAACCCCTCCTCCCTCTCATCCTCTATTCTCTCCTCTCTACCCTCCCTGGAGTCCTTCCTCTCCCTCTCACTTGACACTGCAACCTCATCCTTCCTCTCCTCTATCTCATCTGCATTCGACCAACACTGCCCTCTCTCATCCAGGCCAGCTCGCTCATGTCCACCGGCTCCCTGGCTATCTGAAACTCTCAGATCTGAACGAACACCTCTAAGGGCAGCCGAAAGAAAGTGGCACAAGACGAAGCTACCAGATGACCTTTCACACTTTCACTCACTCCTCTCTGCCTTTGCCCACTCACTAACCACTGCTAAAACCTCTTTCTACCACACCAAAATCCAATCCTGTACTTCTAACCCAAGGAAGCTCTTCTCCACTTTCACCTACCTCCTTAAACCCCCTCCCCCCACTCAACCTTCATCCCTCACTGCTGATGTTTTTGTCAACTACTTCGAGAAGAAGGTTGATGATATCAGCAGCTCCTTTCCTCCCCTCCCACATAAAGTGGCATCTGATTCAACCAACACTAACCCCAACATACCATGCATGTCCTCCTTCTCTCCGCTTTCCCCAGACGAGGTTCTACAACTAGTGACATCCTCTAGACCTACCACCTGTCCTCTTGACCCTGTCCCGTCTCAAATCTTCCAAACCATCGCACCTGATCTGCTCCCCTTCATCACCTCCATCATCAACACCTCAGTAACCTCAGGCTGCGTCCCATCTGCCCTCAAGTCAGCCAGAGTAACACCACTCCTCAAAAAACCAACCCTTGACCCTTCAGATGTCAAGAACTACAGACCAGTATCACTCCTTTCATTTATTTCTAAAACCATTGAACGTGTCGTCTCCAACCAGCTCTCTCTCCATCTCTCACAGAACAACCTGCTGGATCCCAACCAGTCCGGATTCAAGAAGGCCCACTCCACAGAAACTGCCCTGCTGGCAGTCACAGAAGCACTACATGCTGCCCAAGCTGCTTCCCACTCTGCAGTACTGATTCTCCTAGACCTATCAGCAGCATTTGACACAGTGAACCACCAGCTGCTCCTAGACACCCTAGCGGAGCTAGGCATCGGTGGAACGGCACTAAAGTGGTTATCCTCCTACCTCACCGACCGGACCTACCAGGTTTCCTGGAAAGGTCTGTTATCATCTCCCCGAACCCTCCAAACTGGGGTCCCACAGGGATCTGTACTTGGTCCCCTCCTTTTCTCACTGTACACTAAATCCCTTGGCACTATCATCTCTGCTCACAATATATCCTATCACTGCTACGCCGATGACACACAACTGTTCCTATCCTTCCCCCCCTCTACCACTCAGGTGGAAGAGCGCATCACTGCATGCCTGGCTGACATCTCACAGTGGATGTCCTCCAACCATCTCAAGCTGAACCCAGACAAGACTGAGCTTCTCTTCTTCCCAGCTAAGTCCTGCCCTATGCGGGAGCTAACTATTTCCGTAGACAACGCCCTGGTAACGTCTGTCCCAACAGCCAGGAATCTTGGTGTTGTCCTGGACAGTCAGCTCTCGTTCAAAGCTCACATCACAGCTGTCACTCGATCCTGCAGGTTCACACTCTATAACATACGACGAATTAGACCGTTCCTCACCCAGGAATCAGCCCAGCTCCTAATCCAGACAACAGTCTTGTCAAAACTCGACTACTGTAACTCCCTCCTTACTGGCCTACCAGCATGTGCACTTAAGCCTCTCCAGCTGATCCAAAATGCAGCAGCTCGCTTGGTCTTCAACCAGCCAAAATTCTCACATGTCTCCCCCCTGCTCCGCTCCCTCCACTGGCTCCCGGTCGCTGCCCGCACAGAATACAAAACTCTGATGCTGGCATTCAAAGCAACCAAAGGTATGGCTCCCCCATATCTTACAAGTATGATTGAACCCTACAAACCCTCCCGCGCACTCAGATCAGCCAACGCAGGGAAGCTGGAAGTACCCTCACTAAAAACGCCGGGACAACGCTCCACATGTCCCAAACTCTTCTCCCTTCTGGCTCCAAAACTGTGGAATGCACTTCCCATTGCAGTCAGAACTGCAGCATCACTCCCAATCTTCCGCCGTAGCCTGAAAACCCACCTTTTCAGACTCCATCATGGCCCATAGCACTTACCCTACCCCCTTAGATAGCATTTATGTTGCCTTAGATAGCATTTGATACAGACGTATAGCATGTTATGTAGACAGCACTATAATTGTATTGTATTTAGTCATAGCACGCCATAGTACATATGTATAGCATAGTAGTAAATATGTATAGTTTATATGTATATATAGTATTATATGTATAGTGTATGTATAGTTTCATTATATGTATGTATAGTTTCATTATATAGATATTCCACTGTTACTTTCTTAGCTTACGCATGTTTCATGATAAATGCTTTTATGTGATGTATTCCCATGCTTTTGTTCTTGCTTAAATGTAAGTCGCTCTGGATTAAGAGCGTCTGCTAAATGCCTAAATTGTAAATTGTAAACATTAGACTGCAGTATTAGTAAACATTAGACTGCATTATTAGTAAACATTATACTGCATTATTAGTAAACATTAGACTGCAGTATTAGTAAACATTAGACTGTAGACTGCAGTATTCTCTCTCTATCTCCACCCTCTCCCCCCCTTTCTCTCTCCCACACACACACACACACACACACACACACACACACACACACACACACACACACACACACACACACACACACACACACACACACACACACACACACACACACACACACACACACACTCTATCTCCACCCTCCCCCCACCTCTCTCTCCCCCTCCCCCCTCTCTCTCTCACACACGGTATGGTTACAATATTAGTGGCATCAACAAGATGCAATAGCATAAACACTGTATAGGCTATATTATTATTGCTGCTGCTTCTAGACCAGACTATAGACATACTCATCATGTTTCATGTTAAAAGATTAGTCAATAATATAAAGTATAACTGTAGTAAAAACACAACGTGGTGAATCAGTTCATCTTTTTACCTGTAGCTGTGTTTCTTTCAGTGGTTGAGCTGCTAACAAACACACGTCCTCCTCCTGCTTAACGACCACACTGTTTTCAAACCACACCTTTTAGTTTTCTCTGCATATCAAAGTGTCAACAGTCAGACACCATGATGTTGTTTTAACAAACTTCTTCTTATTGTTGTTCTGTCTGTGGATTGTAGCAGCAGCTCCCGAAACAATAATGGAGAACACACTGGGTTTTGCACATGCGCAGTAGCACTGCTGGAGCGTACGCTGTGCAGACTGTGCACTAAATATAAACGGTCACTAGAGGGAGCCATGGTACAGTGTAATACAGTGGGTAGCAGCTATGGAGCATAGCAGTGGGTTCTGGACCCACTGAAAACACTCCAATTAATTTCCCCAATCAATAATTTAAGCCTAGAATCAATCCATCCAGGATCCTGGTGATTCATGACCATAAAACCTTTGATTCTGTGGGGAAATAAAAATGCAGCATTGTATATTTAGTAAATATCTTTTGTTTAGCGTTTTCATTTTAATTCATTCACAGAATCAAAGGTTTTATGGTCATGGGTCACCAGGATCCTGGATGGCTTGATTCTAGGCTTAAATATGAAATGCACAGGCTCACCGGCTTAGCTTAGCTGCTGCCACGTGCCTGCTGGCAATATGCACATTTCCAAGCAAATTGGAGCAAGGACACACTAGGCCTAGGCTACTAATTGTGGATTATAGTTTTGCTGGTCAATTTGAGACAAAGGTTATTAAAACAATCGAGGAGGAGTCTAAATACTTATTTAAAGTCAACGAAGTCCACACCCACAACACCAGAGGGAGTTCAACAAACTGTGTGCAACCCAGATTCGGCACAAATAAGACTAAATTAATTTAGCTCCTAGGCCACCAAAATGTGGAACGCTCTACAAACAGTCATTAAGACATGCAAATCCCTGACTCCTTCAAAACCGCTCTCAAAGGGCACCTACGGACAGCTGCAATTCGAAACTGGCCCCCATAAACTCTGAATCCCCCCCACCACCCACCCCTTTTCCCCCTCACTGTATGTTTATTTTCCCTTTTTACCTCTTTATGATGAATCCCTGTTCTGTTCTTGGCTATATAGAAGTGTATATTTGTACGTCTCTAAATGTTTTGATGAATTAACAAGGTGCAGGTCCACCTTGTTCAATTCATCTCAAACAAGTATAATGCTTCACTCACAGTTTTTTTTAATTATTTTATTTTATTGTTTATTTACCCAGGGAAGTAGCTGAGCAAAGGTGCTCATTTTCAGCAACGCCCTGCACATAGAGACACACACACACACACACATTAAAACCTGGGAGCTGAGCAGTACAACCACAGTCTTATACTGTTGGCCACTAAGCAGCTCCAGGGGGAGCAGTTGGGGGTTCAGTGCCTTGCTCAAGGGCACTTCAGCGGTGTTGGGTGAGTGATGACAATCACTTCCCCACACAGATTTTTCCTACCCGTCCGGGGAATCGAACCGGCAACCTTTCAAGGGCGCTCCTCTAACCCTTAGGCCACCGCTGCCCCAAGTTAACAGTTTTTGTATTGAGTTGTGCTTAAAATGTAAGTTAATAAATACTTCAATCAATCAAGGATCTCTCTCTATCACTCTGTAGAGAGGTGCGGGGGATAGTTGTGCTACCGACAGAGTGATATACTTCTCCAGCACAGCAGTGCAGAACAGAGAGTGACAGTCTTCAGTGCAGGATAAAGTTGCATCCAGTGAACGCAGTGGTCGATGGTTTCCATAATAGGCCTACTGCATTTTGGGACGCAAAACGCAACGTATTTAAACCTTCAGACACACAGGAGGAGCAAACAGCTGGATGAAGACAGTGGGAACTCTCTGCTGCTGCTGTCCTCTCTAACCACAGAGTAAGTATAGTCCTAGATCAGTGTTGATTTTTACACATTATGAAGTAGTTTTGGTCATATAGTCATTTTAATAAAATTCCCCAAGGTCACCCACCTAGGAGACGCGGTCGGGAGTCAGTAGCAGATTTCTTGCCATACTGTATGTTATGTGTAATATGTATTATGTAGGCCTACCCCTAAATCCTTCTCCCAGCATAGTTTAAGACCCTCAAACCGTGGCGCCTGGATCCCAATCATGTAGGACCCAGGAAGGAGTAAGTCAGGGGTAGCCCCGAGGCTAAAACACAAGTGCTCACAGTCAACTATTACGTGCAGCACGAGTGACCACCAACGTGTGGCACCCACCAGCAGTGCGGAAGAGAGAGACAGACAGCTGACAAACATGTCTGACACGTCGCCTTATAACGCCGCGTGACACTCATCAAGCCCTAATCAGTGGGCGGAGGACGGGCCGTGACAGCGTGGGAACGCTCACGCCCTTGCTGCCACATAACCAATGAAGTTATTCTCAAGCTCTTCTTACTATTTTTCATTGTTTCAATTGTAATAAAATCCTTCACACATAATACACGTAACCACTTTCACCTAAATAATAAATCAACATTTCCACGTAGAAAAAGGTAAAATGTTATTTAATCTATGGTCGTGTGCATATTATTTATACATGTTTTGTATACCATATAGGCCTGGACTCACCACTAGAACAAACAGAGACAGTGGTGACTTTCTGGACTCACCGTCTCACCACTAGAACAGAGACAGTGGTGACTCTCTGGACTCACCACTAGAACAAACAGAGACAGTGGTGACTCTCTGGTCTCACCACTAGAACAGAAACAGTGGTGACTCTCTGGACTCACCACTAGAACAGAAACAGTGGTGACTCTCTGGACTCACCACTGGAACAAACAGGAACAGAACAACCACCACAAGGTCTAATGACGGCCAGGCTTCCATGTGGATCTCCTACATCATGTGGACAGGATGTGATGTCACTGGGTCCATTTGGTTTAATGTTACGCTCTCAAGAGATTCAAATCCAACATCAATACATTAACATTCTATAAAAACAGCAAAAAGAATATGCAATACTGTCATGTCATCCTCTAAGTCTAGTAAATAATACAGATAAAGTAAACATAAATGGTTTGTTAAAGTGTGTAAGAGCCAAAGTGGTTATAATGTGTAATTCATATTTCTTATTTTGCCTTATTGCATTAATGTTTATGGCGTTCAGATTTACATGCTTAGACAATTTGGCAGTTGGTAAAGAGCGCCCCCTGAAGTTTGATTTAGTGTTTATGATGCGCAGCTGAGGAGGGGAATTAGTTTGGTTACTCAACATGAGGAAAGGAGGGTTTTGAGACGCTAGTTTGACCCGTGGAACTCTACAGTTTTGACCGTGATTATCGGGTACTTTTTCGTTTTTTATGCATTTCCTGTACTGCAACATTCTTTCACTAAAGATCATCATCATCAACATCATCTGCCTTGTGGAGTCTTTCTGTGATTAAGCTACTGTGGTCCAGTTTCTACCTGTGCATTACGTGTCATCTCAAACCTGTGTCAAACTGGCGGATGTGGCTACTAGACATCTTGGAACATTATTTTTTGGAAACAAATGCCACTACATTAGTCAAAACTGAATCCACATGACTGGAAAACGCTAGAAAGTGTCTTCTGAGCAACATATGCACCCAGCAGCAAGGCTGAAACCGTTTTTGTGGAACTTGTGACTGTTTAATTGAAGATAATTTTCGATGTTGTGGAAAACTGTCATAAGTAGCTCGGTTTAACGTGAAGCTGGTGACGTCATTATGGAGGACGAAGGCACGATGCATTCAAAGCAGCAAGATGATGCAGTGGTCGACCCTGGCCACAAGAGGGAACCAAAACTAACCCCCAAGGCTTTAGAAGACAAACTGCACAGGCTCATGAATGCAAGGAGATACAAGCTCAGAGTATTTACTGCAAAGAAGAAAGAAATTGAAATGCTTATGGAACATGATTACAATTTGGAGGAAATTGAAGATGTACTTTTAATAAACCTACAACAAATCCTTGAAGGTTTCATTGAAGCAAACAATGCTGTGCTACCTTTCATTATTCAGGAAGAGCAAGATGCAGACCAAGAACAATGTTTTCAACCGAAATTAGACTACTTTCATGACTTTATTAAGAAGACAAATGAATGGATAGTGGAAGCCAGACAAAGACAGCTTACGACGGCACAGAAATGTGATGAAGAAGTGACTCCCATGGACAGTGTCTCTGTGGTCTCTGAGGTGCCCACTTTAAAACGCAGAACGGGCAAATCCAGTACTGGACAGGGGTCTGTCAGTGGTCTTTCCCGGCACAGTGGCGCTTCAGCCGCTTCCTCAGCTCGTTTAAGGGAAGAAGCCAACAGGGCAGCACTAATTGCAAAGGCAGCTGCCATACAGAAACAACAAGAATTGGAGTTGCAACAAGCACAATTAAATGCTAAAAAGGCACAGTTGCAAGTGGAAACCGCTATTGCAGTGTCTACTGCAAAAATCAAGGTTTATTCAGAGTTTGAAGCCCCACAGCATAACATGCAACTACAGATGAAGCCTGATGAGGGTGCTACTTCTGCTCCTGCACAGCTGCAAAGAAACACTGTATTATTGCCAAGACAGGCGAAGCCTGAAGAGGGTGCTACTTCGGCTCCTAATCACCCACAAAGGCAGATGGGCTCATTGCCACACACAACCGATGTCAGACGCAAGACGACGGGCTCAGTACCACAGTATATGCCTGGCTTTGCTGATGTCAGGTCTGTGAGATATCAGGATCAGCCACCAAGGCAGGAGTACGCCTATGGTGAGCAGCAACACGATGATGGAATGGGAAACATAGTTAAAGTGATGCAGAGGCAGAACGACATCACAGAGATGCTTGCAAGGCAACAACAGATTTCTCACCTTCCTCAAGTGAGCATCCCAGTTTTCCATGGCGACCCACTCCAATACAGATCTTTTATGAGAGCGTTTGAACACGCAATTGAATCAAAGACACAGAACGATGCAGACAAGCTCTACTACCTAGAACAATATACTTTGGGAGAGCCGAGAGATCTCATCAGGAGCTGCCAACATATGACATCTACGCGCGGTTTCAAAGAAGCAATGAAGCTACTCACAGAACATTATGGAAATGAGTTGAAGATCGCTACTGCTTACATGGAGAAGGCATTCCAGTGGCCTTCAATAAAATCAGAAGATGGCAAATCACTGCACTCTTTCTCGCTGTTTCTTGTGTCATGTCGCAATGCCATGGAGGACATTGAATACATGGATGAGATGGACAACCCTGCTAACATGAGAGCCATCATCTCAAAGCTCCCTTACAAACTCCGTGAGAGATGGAGAGGTGCTGCTTTCGACCTCCAAGAGAGAGGACGGGGACGAGCCAAGTTTTCGGACTTAGTCAGGTTCATTGAAAGGCAGGCTAAAGTCATCATGGACCCGCTCTTCGGGAATATTGCAGACGCTGGACCTGCTGCGGAAAGAAGAGACAAAAACACAGCACCAGTGAAAGGTTTCAACAAAGGTGAAACTAAAAGGAGTAGCTTTGCAACAAACGTCTCAAGTGAAGAACAAGCACAGCGCCCTCCTAAGACAAAGAATGACACTACCCCTTTCAATGTTGCTCTTGTCGAGCCTTGCCTATTCTGTGAAAAGAGCCATGCTTTGGAAGTCTGTCACTCCTTCTGTGACAAACCACACAACGACAAAGTTGAATTTTTGAAAAAGTCTGGACTCTGTTTTGGATGTTTAGTTAAGGGACACCGAAGTTCAGAGTGTACAAAGAAGGCAAGCTGCAAAGTGTGCTCTGGGAAACACCCCAGTCTGCTCCATATATACAAGCCAGTACAAAGTTCCAGTGAAAATGCTGACAATGGTGAGAGAGAACAAACCACCTCAAGATCTGTTGTGTCTGTACATGAAGAAACCAGTGCGTATACTGGGGCCGGTAATGGAGATGGAATCCTCGCTATTGTGCCTGTCCGTGTCAAATCCAAGAAAAGTTCGAAGTCAGTGGAGACTTATGCCTTTATGGACCCGGGCAGCACAGGTACGTTTTGCACCGAAGACTTAGCCAGGCAGCTGAACCTTACTGGCAGGAAGACAGAGATTATTCTGCAAACCATGAATCTAAAAGGGAGCATTTACAGTCATGTGCTCTCTGATATGGAAGTGAGCAGTCTAGAAGAAAACAACTTCATAGACCTGCCCAAAGTGTTCACACAGAAGGAGATACCAGTGAGCAGACAGAACATTCCTTTGCAGAGGGATGTAGACAGATGGCCGTACTTGAGAGAGGTGAAACTGCCATACATTGATGCCAAGGTGGGACTCATGATTGGGACCAACGCCCACAAGGCAATGGAGCCGTGGAGAGTAATAAACAGTCAGGGCAACGGACCGTACGCTGTCAAGACAGCCCTTGGCTGGGTCATAAATGGGCCACTCAAAGAATACAAGGATGACAATTCAGAAAGTGATGAACGGCAACGGTTCACTGTTAATCGAACCTCTCTGCAGAGCATTGAAGAGTTAACCATAAAACAATACAACCACGACTTTCCTGAGAGGAACTGTGATGACAAGGTGGAGATGTCTTTGGAGGACCATCAGTTTATGGACAAGATGACAAGCTCTGTTCATCAGGTTGATGGGCACTACTATCTCAACTTACCTGTGAAGAGTCAAGGTCTCACCTTGCCAAACAATCGGAGCGTTGCCGTGCAGCGTGCAGTCAACTTGAAGAGGAAACTCAGCAAAAATCCTGAATTTCACGAGGAATACACAACCTTCGTGAACAACATGCTCGACAAAGGTCATGCAGTTCGGGTACGTGAGGACGTACACAGTCGTCGAGATGGCAGAACTTGGTATATTCCCCACCATGGGGTATACCACCCTAAGAAGAAGAAGTTGCGAGTTGTGTTCGACTGCGCTGCTTCCTTTCAAGGTACTTCACTGAACGACATACTACTCCAAGGTCCAGACCTAACAAATTCACTTGTGGGAGTGTTGTTGAGATTTCGACAAGAAGATGTTGCAGTCATGGCTGATGTCGAAGCAATGTACTACCAAGTCAGGGTACCTGACGAAGATACGGACCTCATGCGCTTTTTGTGGTGGCCTCAGGGATGCCTCACAGAGAACCTTGTGGAATACAAGATGGTGGTACACATCTTTGGTGCAAAGTCATCGCCCAGCTGTGCAACGTTTGCACTTAGAAAGACAGCCAAGGACAACAGAAGCAACTCATCGACCAAGACAGTGGACACTGTTCTCAGAAATTTCTACGTGGATGACTGTTTAAAGTCTGTTCCGAGTGAAGAGGAAGCAGTGGTTCTGGTTCAAGAGCTCACTGCGCTATGTGCTACAGGAGGGTTTCGCTTAACAAAGTGGGCCAGCAACAGCCGCTTGCTGATGTCTTCGATCCCAGAAGAGGAGAGGGCAAAGGATTTCAAGAACCTGGACTTGAGTGAGGATGCACTGCCCGTGGAGAGGGCTCTTGGTGTACAATGGTGCACTGAAGACGACTCATTCAGGTTCACCGTCAATATTGCAGACAAGCCAATCTCAAGACGTGGAGTCCTCTCAGTCGTAAGTTCGATCTTCGACCCACTAGGCTTTCTGGCTCCACTCACCCTACCGGCAAAGATGCTCTTGCAACAAATGTGCAAAGACAAACTAGGATGGGACGAAGATGTTCCAAAGGAACTTGCACAGAAATGGCTAAAGTGGTTGAGAGACCTTCATCAGCTATCTGACTTCAGTGTGAGAAGATCTATCAAGCCTACTGGTTTTGGGTCCAACACCACAGCCCAACTACACCATTTTTCTGACGCAAGCGAACATGGATATGGGACGGTGTCCTACCTGCGGCTTGTTGACGAAGACGGTCAGTCACACTGCGCTTTCTTAATGGGAAAGTCTAGGGTGGCACCTCTAAAGCAGACCACTATTCCACGCATGGAACTGACAGCAGCCGTCGTAGCTGTAAAAGTGGACAAGATGATGAAAAAGGAACTTCAACTTGACTTGCTGGACTCAGTCTTCTGGACCGACAGTACCACAGTGCTAAGGTATCTTGCAAGTGAAACAAGTCGTTTCAAGACCTTTGTCGCTAACAGAGTTGCTGTCATCAGGGATAACACAAGATTAACACAGTGGAGGTACATCAACTCTTCACTGAATCCAGCAGACTGTGCGTCACGTGGACAAACAGCAGAGACCTTCTTGAAGAACCACAGTTGGATCTGTGGACCATCTTACTTTCAGACACCAGAAGAACAGTGGCCTGAACACCCTGATCTACAACAGGTCAAGACTGATGATATTGAACTGAGGAAATCAGTCACAGTGAATGTGAACCTAACTCACACAGCGGAAAGTCCTGTGAGCAAACTGATTCTACACTACTCCAAGTGGTTTCGACTGAAGAAGGCCGTTGCATGGCTGCTCAAGCTCAAACAGATCCTTCTGCAGCTCAGCAAAAAACGACAGGAGCTCAGAAATACTATGTCTCAGACTATCACCGATGCTACAAAGCTAAAGGATGCAGTTGAGCAGAGCATGTGTGACTACAAGAGAACACTGGAAAGAAAGTCTCTGACTGTGAAGGACTTAACAGATGCAGAAAAGGAAATTATCCTCTCCAGTCAACACCAAAGCTTTTGCGAAGAGCTGTCTGCTCTGAAACAGGGAGACAGTGTCAAGAGAAGTAGTCCAACCTACAAATTGGATCCTATTCTGCAGGACGGCGTGCTCAGGGTCGGAGGCAGGCTCTGCAATTCTGCAATGCCGGAAGAGGCTATGCACCCCATAATTTTGTCTAAGGACATGCATATTGCTAATCTCATCCTGCAAGACATCCACGAGAGGATTGGGCACTCTGGCCGAAACTACATGCTTTCAGAATTAAGACAAAGTTACTGGATTCCCAAAGCGAACTCAGCAATAAGAAGACTCCTTATGAAGTGCGTTGTCTGTAGCAGACATCATGGAAAAGTTGGGGAACAAAAGATGTCCAACTTGCCTCCCGACAGAGTGCTGCCTGACCAACCGCCCTTCACAAACGTGGGGGTCGATTACTTTGGCCCTGTTGAGGTCAAAAGAGGGCGCAGCATTGTGAAAAGGTATGGCGTGCTCTTTACTTGCCTAACTATTAGAGCCGTTCATATTGAGGTTGCACACTCCCTGGACACGGACTCGTGCATAAATGCACTGCGCAGGTTTGTGTGCCGAAGAGGACAAGTGAAGATTTTCCGTTCGGACAACGGCACCAATTTCGTTGGTGCCGAGCGGGAGCTCCGCGAGTCCATACAGCAATGGAACCAAGCCAAGATCCAAGATACGCTTATGCAAAAAGGGATCCAATGGATTTTCAATCCACCCAGTGGCTCTCACCATGGCGGAGTTTGGGAGAGGCAAATCCGCACTGTGAGAAAGGTCCTGCACTCTGTACTGAAGCAGCAGACGCTCGACGATGAATGCCTTCAGACAGTGTTATGTGAAGCTGAAGCCATCATTAACAGCAGGCCCATCACTACATCTTCAGAGGATCCCAGGGATTTGGAACCCCTGACACCCAATCACCTGTTGTTGATGAAGAAACAGCCATTGATGCCTGTAGGGCTGTTCCAAACGGCAGATCTGTATGCTCGCCGACGCTGGAGGCAGATTCAGTATATTGCTGATTTGTTCTGGAAGCGGTGGGCCAAAGAGTATCTGCCCCTTCTACAAGAACGCCAAAAATGGTCTCAAGTCAAGAGGAACCTGGCACCGGACGATGTTGTCCTGATCGTGGACGACACTGCCCCCCGTAACTCATGGACTATGGGCAGGGTTCTAAAGACTATTCCAGACAAGAACGGTCTGGTCCGCAGAGTCCTGATTAAGACGAAGACCAACACCTTGGAGAGGCCTATTGACAAGCTTTGCCTGCTTTGTGAAGCCGACGTTTAAGAAAAGGCCAAGATGGAAAGAAAAAGACATTTGTGAACAAGTATTTGATTGCTGAAATTGGCTCTTGATAAGTTTTTGTGTTTTGTAATTGATATGCTTCCTGCCTATTCAATTAGGGGCCGGTAATGTAAGAGCCAAAGTGGTTATAATGTGTAATTCATATTTCTTATTTTGCCTTATTGCATTAATGTTTATGGCGTTCAGATTTACATGCTTAGACAATTTGGCAGTTGGTAAAGAGCGCCCCCTGAAGTTTGATTTAGTGTTTATGATGCGCAGCTGAGGAGGGGAATTAGTTTGGTTACTCAACATGAGGAAAGGAGGGTTTTGAGACGCTAGTTTGACCCGTGGAACTCTACAGTTTTGACCGTGATTATCGGGTACTTTTTCGTTTTTTATGCATTTCCTGTACTGCAACATTCTTTCACTAAAGATCATCATCATCAACATCATCTGCCTTGTGGAGTCTTTCTGTGATTAAGCTACTGTGGTCCAGTTTCTACCTGTGCATTACGTGTCATCTCAAACCTGTGTCAAACTGGCGGATGTGGCTACTAGACATCTTGGAACATTATTTTTTGGAAACAAATGCCACTACAAAGTGTTTAAAATGAGAAGTAAACAAAAGAGCAGGAGAATGGAGGCCTCTATTGACAGGATTGATTGATTGAATAGTTTATTTAGACATAAATGTAAAAAAAAAAAAACAACAGAGTAGTCAAACACTTATTCCAGAAGGGATAGTACAAAAAGAAAGAAAGAAAAAAGTCCTTGCGGTCTCGTTTCCATTTAGGCCCTATGGAATCAATTAATAGACATGAATAACAAATCACACTTGTGTGAAGAGAGGGGCGCTCTTATCATACATCACATTCTGTGCTCAGCCAATCAAATCATCACAAATGCCCTTACGTTCTAATCCTCAATATGTATATCAGCCAATCAAACCATCGCGATGGGGTGATCAGCCAATTAGATCATTGTTTGTGTTCACACAAACAGCCAAAGCTGGGCATAGGAGAGGATAGCTTTGCCCCTCAACAAACAAAAATCCAACAACATCAATATCAACAACATCATTACAGGAAAATCAAACACAGTATGTACAGAGTGGGGGGAAAGGAAGGGGTGATCATTTCCTCTCCCTTGGACCTGGGGGAGGGGCCTGCTGAGAGGTGGATGTAAGGCCTGTGTTAAAAGATGTAAGTGATATGCATTTTTTTAGGGAAGGGGTGAGGCCATTCCACGCCTGGGTGGCCGTGCTGTACAGGGAGAATTTACCCACATTCGTTTTGAAATATAGGAGCAGTATAATAATCCATAATATTGTCCTTGTCTTTATTTTATTTTTTATATATTTCTTTTATCCCACGATTTTGTAACCCATTTTTCACCCCTGTGTCAATCATCTAATGTGATCCTGAGCTCTACACACCCTCCACCAACCTAGTCCCCATATATGGGGGACAAGGGGAGAGCAACGGACTTGAACTCATGCTTCCTTCATGCCTGAGTGTCCAAGTTGCTCCTTTACACCTGACAGGTGTGCCTCCATAATATATAATATAATATATATATATAATATTGTCCTCTATCGACCTTTTGTCACACCGTTTAAATTTCTTTCACACATAATTTATTTAGTTTTAATGTTATTGTTTTTGTCCTGGGAGAACTGTGGATAAGCTGGTGTAATTTCAGTGCCCAGCACTTTTTGATACTTGTGTTACAATGTTTACAGTGGAAAGGGTTTTCCAGTGTGGTCACTCTGGTGCCTCTTCAGGGAACCTGACTGACTGAAACTCTTGTTACAACGTTTACATTGGAAAGGTTTCTCTCCAGTGTGGACACGCTGGTGTTTCTTCAGATCACATGACAGGTTGAAACTCTTGTTACAATGTTTACATTTGAAAGGTTTTTCTCCAGTGTGGACACGCTGGTGCCTCTTCTGATTACCAGAGTCATAGAAACTCTTATTACAATGTTTACATTGGTAAGGTTTTTCTCCAGTGTGGAGACGCTGGTGTGTCTTCAGGGAACCTGACTGACTGAAACTCTTGTTACAACGTTTACATTGGAAAGGTTTCTCTCCAGTGTGGACACGCTGGTGTTTCTTCAGATCACATGACAGGTTGAAACTCTTGTTACAATGTTTACATTTGAAAGGTTTTTCTCCAGTGTGGACACGCTGGTGCCTCTTCTGATTACCAGAGTCATAGAAACTCTTATTACAATGTTTACATTGGTAAGGTTTTTCTCCAGTGTGGAGACGCTGGTGTGTCTTCAGGGAACCTGACTCACTGAAACTCTTGTTACAATGGTTACATTGGAAAGGTTTTTCTCCAGTGTGGACACGAAGGTGTTTCTTCAGGTTACCTGACTCTCTGAAACTCTTGTTACAATGTTTACATTGGAAAGGTTTTTCTCCAGTGTGGACACGCTGGTGTGTTTTCAGGTTAGATGATGATGTAAAACTCTTATCACAATGCATACACTGGAAAGGTTTTTCTCCAGTGTGGACACGCTGGCGTGTCTTCAAGGGAGCCGACGCACTGAAACTCTTGTCACGCCGTTCGTCATCATCGACTTCACTCGTCTCCTCCCAATCATCACTGTCTTCAGTGACTTCAGTGTCAGATTCAAGTTCAACTTCAACTTCAGAGCAGTGGGAAGAAGATTCAACTTCAACTTCAACTTCAGAGCAGTGGGAAGAGATGTCTTCTTCATCATCATCATCAATATCATCATCATTTTCTTCTTCACCTTTCACTGCTAGTAATGTCAACACTGACCCAACAGGTTCCTCTGGTCTTTGAAGTAGTTCTTGTTCTTCGTTAATGTGTGGAGGCTCTGGTTCCTCCTGGAGCAGACTGGGGCTCCTCTCCTGTTTAGGGGAAACCTCCTCTTTACACAAAACCATGTGCAGGATGTCTAGGAGCAGAAACATAACATGATAGTCAACACTGGATTCTGAAAATGTCAATCCATTGTTCTTGCATGTTTCATGTACAGAATTAACTGTTAAGTACCAAGACAAGATTGACTAAACCGTTTAGCAAGATTTTAGCAAAATACGAAACAAATAATAATAATAATTTGAAATAATATATGTAGTTACTTTAGCCCCAAAATGAATAATGGTGTTACAGCATTTTGTTTTTAAATTGATTCATGACATTTCTTAACAAATTAAAAACATGATATTTCACACCTGAGCTCAGATTTGCTAGTAAATTAGTCATGCCACTCAGTGCATGACGTTATGAAACAGAAGAACTTCTGACAATGAAAGCTTGAAATGTGGACCGATGGTAGCTTAACAATCTATGTAAAACATTTCCATAGCGTAGCTCTGTACGTCTGTAAATGGGTCTGAGAGTCTGTGAATCTGTCTGCCTGTGTGTCTGGAGAAAATCTCACAAACTACTGTAGTGATCAAATCTCACAAACTACTGTAGTGATCAAATCTCACAAACTAGTGATCAGCGCCAGATGTCTTGTTCACTTTGCCAGTCGGCCAAGAAAGTATTTTTCACACCTGCTAGAAATTGTGTCGCACATAATGGTAATGTTTCAGTTTTGTAAAGAGTAAGAAAGTGCAGACGCTAAGCTTTCAAATACTTGTTTGAAAGTTAAACACTCTATACTTAGTGAACTAACCCTCTGTGCTGCATGAACTAATACTATAAGATTCTGTGAGCTTGTAGATTTTCTATTTCAGGCAACTGTTCGCCCCACAATATAGGGATGCTGGGGTTCAAATGGTTAAACCTCAAATGAAGAAGCTGAGAAAAAGACATTGTGTTATCTCACACAGTTCAGACTAGCGGTGGGTTCAATGAATCCATGTGGCAATAATCCGATCGTATTCCTTGCTGATAATCGTATCGTACCATATCGATACGTCAGGAAATGCTGTGTGACTCAGCTTTAAAACAAACAAACATCACAATCAGTTTCTGTCTGCCAATTACAATATATATGATTAAATCTTTAGCATGTATCCATCAAAACATTAATTTTTTTCCCTTGCTTTTTGTTTAAATGTTATCCACTAAGATGTTCAATTTGATTTGAAAACTTTTACATGTCTGTCAATATTTGTCAAAACATCGGCAATCGGTGGTCTAGGACTGTTTTGTGATACGTATCTATCATTCAGACTCACAGAGCCATTTATAGACGGAGACACACCATAAAAACCTGTTTTAGACCTACTACATCCATATTGTAAAGAAAATCACATGGTGAATTCATACAGTCCGGTTGTCTTTCACATTGCATTTGTGCAAAATATGATGTGCTTTTGTTTATGGTAATAAGACATTAAATATTAAATACAATAGAGAATACCTTTTAAAAAAAGACAATCCATGATTCCATTTGCACAGAATCCAATATGGTTTGAAATTACACAAGCGACCGGACTATATTATGAGTGTCCTGGTATTTTTTGCCATTGTTATTGTACAGTGAAAATAAGACATTGTGGCAGCCCTAGAGAACAGACAATATTAAAGAAAGGAAGAGCACATGAAACTTACTGAGGTGTGGCTGGTCTTCAGCTTCCTGTTTAATAGAAACGTCTTCAGCTTCCTGTTTAATAGAAACGTCTTCAGCTTCCTGTTTAATAAAAACGTCTTCAGCTTCCTGTTTAATAGAAACGTCTTCAGCTTCCTGTTTAATAGAAACGTCTTCAGCTTCCTGTTTAATAGAAACGTCTTCAGCTTCCTGTTTAATAGAAACGTCTTCAGCTTCCTGTTTAATAGAAACGTCTTCAGCTTCCTGTTTAATAGAAACGTCCCTGGCTGAGCCTGGAGAGTTCATCTTCACCTGGGAGTGATGCATCATGGGTATTGTAGTTCTTATGAGTCTAGAGTTGAGAAGAGATGAGATTCAATGTATTGTCAATGTACAGTACAAGTACAGCACAGTGAAAAGTATTTTCCATCTCACCAGAGTGCAAACATGTCAGTAAGTGATACATTAATAAGTACAGTAAGTAAATGCAGATATGAGCAGTAGTCATTAAATATAATACATAAGGTAGGATATAGAAGTAGGAGGAAAAAAAGAATAAACATTGGATATTGTCCATATTGCACATAGTCCATATTCATCTTCACCTGCAGTCTGGATTCCACACACCGCTCTGAAATCAAGTGAATAAGGAAGGACTTTAATAACTGGAGACCTAGTGGTGTTAGCCCAACTCTCCAACATTAGGATTCATGCATTAAGGAAGAAATCACACTTCATCGCCACCAGGGGGTACCAAAAGGCTCATACCGCAATTATATATCTATTCTTTTTTTCTTCTTCTTCTTTTGCCCATGTTAAAAAGGCGTTAAACACGTCGTTGGCAGTCCAGGACTCATAAAAAAGAAGTTAAATAAGTCCTTGGCAGTCATTGAGTTTTAACTGTCCTCCGTGAAGCTGGCACCCCATATGATGAACACATGAATAGAGCGCCTAAGTCCTGACGCCACTCGCTCATCCCCTGGTTTTTCTCTATGGTGAATAACATGGGGTCATCTTGAAATCTTCTCGTATAAGCATTATGGTCCAAAAATAAGCAGTCCCTCATATTTGATACAGTCTGTTTCTAGCGCAAAATGTAACTAATGCTCACTAGTGCTCTATAACTAGTGAGAATATGGGCCGATTCATACTCCTATTTTAGAGCCGAATAAAAGTCGGTTCGGCTCTGTAGAACCTACAATGTGACGTAATTTGAGGTTCGGGGGGGCGGGTACCGTCCTAAAGTCGGCTCTTGGGTACTACTGCAAATTTCGAAAGAGCCGAAACAGCTGTAAAATAGGAGCATGAATCGGCCCTAAGCGTGCACAGTTTCACTGCAATCGGACACTGTGTTAATGATCGCAGCATTTTGTACAAAACAGGCCACTCCTGAAAACTTTGGAAGCCAATCTTAGCCAAACACGAATTCACGATACACTATGGCCCAATCCCAATCCACTCCCTTGCTGACTCAATGAGCCCTCACTGACTTAGCTGCGCGTTCATGTGAAGTCTGCGAGGGCTTGAGGGATGTCCCATTTGAAATCGGTAAATCAGTGAGGGCTCAGCCCCGCCCCTTTATGTGCCCTTTGCCAAAGTCAGCGTCGATGCTGACTTTGGGCTGACTTTAGCAAAGAAATTACCCACAGTTCATAGCGTTACCAGTGGAATGAGGGGGATCCTCCGAACGTCAATCATTTAATTATGCAAATTAGTTATGTATCGCGGTTAGAATGTCAACAAACACAATAGTGCTTTCTCACTGTTCTCAAAAGGAGACGGAATGGAAGGATATATAGGCTATATATTTAATAACAATAATAATAATAATAATAAGGGAAACATGATGAGAAATGACAAAAGTAGCAAAGTAAAATAATATGGAAATGAAATGTATAATGAATATTATTATATATTAATATTACAACTCATATCACACAGGAAAGTGTATTCATTAAACTAATAATAAAACGATCAGCTTAAATACTAAAATAGACATAATAGACATGTATAAATAGGCAAAGCATGTAGGTAGGCACTGGCTGTGAATAAGGACAGTCTTTATAAAGTGATGCAAAGTGTCATGAATGGCGGACTCATCTTCAAAGTGCTGTCCCATTTCTTTCACAACAATTTGGAGCCCTTGCAGCCTCTCACCCTCAAGCACTTACAGCTGACGTCATTAAAGTCAATGAGGGTCCAGGGCTCAGGGCTTGAGGGAGGCAATTGGGATTGGGCCTATGAGAAATAAAACAGACCCGTCTTGGTCACATGACTATAGAGATAATGTGTAACAATTTGCATGATATTTGGGTAAAATCTGAAGGAGTAATATAAAAAAATGTGTTTTACATAAGTCGGCCTCCTGGTGGGGTTATAAAGAGCAGATGTGAAAAATGCAGGTCAAAGGTTTTTCCTTGGCCTCTAGAGTGTGCATACAAAGCTTTACACAAATCGGTGCAGTTATAGATTAAAATACGATATAGCTATAGCGCCACCATGAGGCTGATGAAGGTTTTCAAGTGGTTTCTTCTAGGGATGTCAGTAACGGATAGTTTCCCAACCGGTTACCCGTTAGGATTAACCGGTTCATTACCGGATAGTGGTTGATTTTTTTCTTTTTTTAATAGGCTACCCCAAATGTAATATGCATGTATAGGCTACATAATTAAGGTTGGTAGACGAATGGCATACATTTATTTATGCTCCTTTTATAAAAGACAAACAAAAAAGCAACATTTAACAATATAAATAAATTGTTGTAGGCTTCTGGCTTAATCATCAATAAACAACGCATCGCATCTGCATGATGCATGCATCTGCGCGTCTACAGTACAGAGGTCCGCCGGTTCTAGTCCAACAAAACATAAATAAATCCAGTCCAGATCCGAGCAACCTATACCTATAAAGCCACTGGACGCATGGGCTAAGCCTTTTTTTATTATTAAGGAAGATCAGCATGCATGTCACCGTGTTCCGTTTGTTGACTTTTCGCTGACGAGAAAACCCTCAAACATCGATAGCACATGGCTAACTTTTGATAGCCGTAAGCCGTGCCAGTGTGGAGACGGATAGGAGGAGAAGGAGCCGGAGGAGGAAGCGGCAGCGGCGGCTGTAAACGTTCTCCCTCCAGGCCAAATGGCCAATAATGGATTTAATAATGTAGGTCTCTGCATTGATACGGTCGACATGTGTTCATCTCGTCTCGCTGTCACTCGCTTACATTTTGACTACCGCAAAGCTACCGTTGTAACTTGTAGCCAACTAGCCATTGAAGTACAACAGAGAACAGGGACATCATTGAGGGGGCAGAAAACAGAGCCCGAGCGCTGTTCATGCAGCCTGGAGTGCGACAAGCTGGGCGGCGCAAATAGCAATTTTAGGCATGTGTGCAACATGACAACTGTTTTAAAGTATTGTACAGTGACAACTACAGTCTCTGTAATGTTTATGTTGTACTATTACTAAAAACGATCTAAAATAAAGGGATTTAAGATCAGAACAAGCATTTATTATTATGCAAATTAACCGTTAAAGCTGATAAAAATATCCGGATGTTTCTTAACGGTCGGCTAACCGGTTAACCGGTTAACCCCTGACATCCCTAGTTTCTTCCTCCACCTAATGGGAATGTGCATGCAACATTTCCCTCAAATTGCACTCTGCGTTCATGATTTGAGGCATTTTGTTCATAACGGACCAATCCTGCAAACTTTGGAAGGCAATCTTAGCCAATGGGGATTTAATATGGACGGGCGGGCGCACGCACACACACACGCACACACACACGCACACACAATGTGCAAAACATACTCTCCACAGGCCTTTGGCCTGGTGGAGACAGACATGGTGTCATTCTTTATTAATTTGTGCTAATTTGTGTCGTAAATTTCATAATTCTTCAGCAAGGGCTGAATCCAGTTCTTGCGACCGACGCTGTCTTTGCGACCGACGCGCGGTCCTTGCGACCGACGCGGTCCGTCGCTTTGTCACGTCGGCCGGCCGGTTTGATGGGTCGGTCGGTCGCTATAGTGTCCGTCGCAATTTTTTTAGGTCGGCCGGTCGGTCCAATGCAATTTTAGCGACCGACGTATGTCACGTCGGCCGGCCGGTTTGATGGGTCGGTCGGTCGCTATAGTGTCCGTCGCAATTTTTTTAGGTCGGTCGGCCGCTATGTGTGTCGGTCGCTCGCTCATTCAGGTCGGCCGGTCGGTGATTTGGTCTGTGTTTATTTATTTATTTTCTGCTCTCGTTGGACTTAACTTTATAAGTCCAATGAGAGCACTTCTTTAACGTATGGCCGCTGTAGTGTAGCGGTCTATTCCGACGCCTCTCTATTTATTTTTTGCTGGGGACGCTGGTTCGAATCGCGCCCCACACAAAAGTTATTATATTTTAGACAGACACACAGACAGACAGACAGACTGCCTGTCTGCCTGCCTGTCTGCCTGCCTAATGTATTGTAAATAATGTATTCATTCCATACGGCTATTTTTTTTAAATATAATAACTTTTGTGTGGCGCGCGATTCGAACCAGCGTCCCCAGCAAAAAAGAAATAGAGAGGCGTCTGAATAGACCGCTACACTACAGCGGCCATACGTTAAAGAAGTGCTCTCATTGGACTTATAAAGACAATAGCACCCAGCTGCAGTCTCGCAAAGGGAGGGACCGGAAGTGCTTTTTTTCCGGTTTGCACGTGCACAAGCGCACATACACGCACGCGAAATGTAATGCGCGTGCACGACACGCACTTGCTGGTGCGCGCTTAAATGCCGGGTGTATATAGTACCATCTGTGCTTATTCATAATTACGTGCTCGGTTTGGAAAAGTTTGAAGTAGTTTGTTGTAGGTAATAGTTTAATTAAAAGCTTATTAGTTGGTGGTATAAGTGTGCATATTTGAAGAAATGCAAATCTAACAATAATAAAATGATATGCAATAATAGGCTAGACCTATATGGTCGATTATGACATAATGATATCAAGGCATTTAAGTAATGTAATAAGTTGCTATAACCCCGTACCCCTGTCCCACACACACCATGTCCAGACCATAGACCACAGACACACGACCATATGCATTTAATTTACTATGAAAACCTGCATTTCCCGTCAGTAAGTCATTAAGTGTGTCATGTCACGCCTCGTGTCATGCCTCCATATATGGTCACGCCTCGTGACACGTCACACCACCATATATGGCCGTTTCCATATATGATATAAGATCCCGACACTGACCTCATCAAACCCTGGATAGCCATACATTGAAAAGACTGGATCATCACCTAGATCTCCATATATGGAGCTGAGGCGGCCAGCAACTCTACATCTGACCTCATAATGTAATAATCAGCTCATAATGTAATTAAAAGACGAGCACATAACTTAATAGATTTTTCTATAATGTAATAATGTGTTACATTAAGAACCTCCACATAGGCGACTCATACTGTCATAAAACTTCATAATGCAATAATGTCTTTATAATGTATGAGCTGATTATTACATTATGAGTTTTTATTACATTTTAGTCATATTGACCATGATACTGACATGACACTGACCATGATACTGACCATGACACTGACATGATATTGACCATGATACTGACATGACACTGACCATGACACTGACATGATACTGACCATGACACTGACATGACACAGCATATTTCTGCTGGCATGTGACTTTCTTTCTGGGACATACTGTATAGGCCTATCATCTTCAGAAATAATCAAATATAATTTAGAGTTAAATTAATAATAGTAATTAACAAAGTATTAATTAACAAAGAAGTGTTCCACTGGACTTATAAAGATAAGTCCAACGAGAGCAGAAAAAAAAAATATGAAGACAGACCTAATCACCGACCGGCCATATATGGAAACGGCCAAATATGGTGGTGTGACGTGTCACGAGGCGTGACCATATATGGAGGCATGACACGAGGCGTGACATGACACACTTAATGACTGACTGACGGGAAATGCAGGTTTTCATAGTAAATTAAATGCATATGGTCGTGTGTCTGTGGTCTATGGTCTGGACATGGTGTGTGTGGGACAGGGGTACGGGGTTATAGCAACTTATTACATTACTTAAATGCCTTGATATCATTATGTCATAATCGACCATATAGGCTTAGCCTATTATTGCATATCATTTTATTAGTTAGATTTGCATTTCTTCAAATATGCACACTTATACCACCAACTAATAAGCTTTCAATTAAACTATTACCTACAACAAACTACTTCAAACTTTTCCAAACCGAGCACGTAATTATGAATAAGCACAGATGGTACTATATACACCCGGCATTTAAGCGCGCACCAGCAAGTGCGTGTCGTGCACGCGCATTATATTTCGCGTGCGTGTATGTGCGCTTGTGCACGTGCAAACCGGAAAAAAAAGCACTTCCGGTCCCTCCCTTTGCGAGACTGCAGCTGGGTGCTATTGTCATAAGTCCAATGAGAGCACTTCTTTAACGTATGGCCGCTGTAGTGTAGCGGTCTATTCCGACGCCTCTCTATTTCTTTTTTGCTGGGGACGCTGGTTCGAATCGCGCGCCACACAAAAGTTATTTTATTAAAAAAAAATAGCCGTATGGAATGAATACATTATTTACAATACATTAGGCAGGCAGACAGGCAGGCAGACAGGCAGTCTGTCTGTCTGGTGTGTCTGTCTAAAATATAATAACTTTTGTGTGGCGCGCGATTCGAACCAGCGTCCCCAGCAAAAAAGAAATAGAGAGGCGTCGGAATAGACCGCTACACTACAGCGGCCATACGTTAAAGAAGTGCTCTCATTGGACTTATAAAGTTAAGTCCAACGAGAGCAGAAAAAAATATATATAAACACAGACCAAATCACCGACCGGCCGACCTGAATGAGCGAGCGACCGACACACATAGCGGCCGACCGACCTAAAAAAATTGCGACGGACACTATAGCGACCGACCGACCCATCAAACCGGCCGGCCGACGTGACAAAGACCGGCCGACAGGGGGCAGCAACGATGGACACACATACCGGCCGGCCGACGTGACAAAGCGACGGACCGCGTCGGTCGCAAGGACCGCGCGTCGGTCGCAAGGACCGCGCGTCGGTCGCAAGGACCGCGCGTCGGTCGCAAGGACAGCGTCGGTCGCAAGAAATGGATTCTGCCCTCCCTCTAATTCTTGCTGGTATCAATTTTGAGATATTTTAAGTTAGGCTATGTTAGTATGTTTCCT
Source organism: Protomyctophum parallelum (assembly GCF_964188405.1). Lineage (NCBI taxonomy): Eukaryota > Metazoa > Chordata > Actinopteri > Myctophiformes > Myctophidae > Protomyctophum > Protomyctophum parallelum. The sequence continues at coordinate 56,061,145 of NC_139702.1, read as the reverse complement.
ACTGTCTACGTATATCGCCCTGTTCTAGTTAGGTGTACTGCCCCATGATGACAGTCATTAACATGCCAACACACAACATAGCAATTTATATAAAGATTACCAAATAGCACAATTGTTGGTTTCAACTTTCAACGGCACAAATTAGAGAACAAAAAACACGAAAGAATAGTATTGTTCAATTTGGACCTAAAGATGGTGCAAGGCTCAGCAAACATTTAACTTAAAATATCTCAATGATACCAGCACAAATTATACAATTCATGTCACAAATGCAGCACTAAAGAATGACACCATTTTGATTCATATTTTCATTATATGGGGTGCCAACTTCACGGAGGCATTTAACTGCATGATGTTTTCCTTTCTTCCCCGTAAATCTGTACGTCTTTAAATGTTCTGATGAATTCAAAATGGATGTAAACAAGTCTTAGTGCTTTTCTAAAATGTATCCTTTTAGCACACAATTGGCAGGTGGTGTGATTAATTACCCAGCACCTATCGCAATGCACTAGCCGCAATTTGCAACTCTAGATTTTTTTATAATGGGATGAATCTAGAGTTGCAACAAGCTCCATCCACTTCTTATTCATCATTTTTGGTTTGTGATCTGCTTGTCTTAAACGACGTTAAACTCACCAACATTGCAGCTGTAGTCCAAGCTTGAATTATCCTCTTTCAATCTGCCGAGCTTGTTTTTCATAAAAATCCACCGTAGAGATGTTATGAGATACTTTCTGTCAAGACATCCTCTGCAAGTGATTCTTTTTCTAAGTGTTGCAGTTTGGAAGCACTCGTTTTTGTTAACGGGTCGCGCTGCTGCCTCCTGCATTATGTGCAAATTCAAAACAGGTGGAATGCAGGGCCGTTCAGTGACGTACGACGAGTGCTTCCAAACTCCAGCACTTAGAAAAATAATCACTTGCTGAGGATGTCTTGACAGAAAGTAGCTCATAACATGTCTACGGTGGATTTTTATGAAAAACAAACTCGGCAGATTGAAAGAGGATAATTCAAGCTTGGACTACAGCTGCAATGTTGGTGAGTTTAACGTCGTTTAAGACAAGTAGATCACAAACCAAAAATGATGAATAGGAAGTGGATGGAGCTTGTTGCAACTCTAGATTCAACCCATTGTAAAAAAAAATCTAGAGTTGCAAATTGCGGCTAGCAATGCACCTGACCTGCCCCAAACATTTGGGCTTCCCTGGTCAATTGGTGTTGACGTTTGTGATGATCGGAGGAAATTTTGATTAATTCAGTCCAGCTGTCATTCCTGGAGATATTTGACTAAAATACACGTTTTGTGCCAGAACTTTCACATGGATGTGAAACTAGAGGACAATATCTCACTCCACGTCTTTGGAATTATTGAATGGGTGAGTGCAAACGGAGCATTTATCACATTTATGCTGCCGTTCTGCCGCTGCAACCCTCAAGTCAAGGACACTGTTCTATGGCTCTGTTATGTTGAATACTGTACCAAATGTATGTAACAACAGATTCCCATTCTAGGGCTAGCAGAATCCTACCTACCCTACTGACTGTCATAACTCTCTCTCTCCCCTCTCCCCCCCGCAACATACTGAACATACAGAGAATAACAGAATAAAAACTGCAGTATTAGTAAACATTAGACTGCATAATTAGTAAACATTAGACTGCAGTATTAGTAAACATTAGACTGCAGTATTAGTAAACATTAGACTGCAGCATTAGTAAACAGTAGACTGCAGTATTCTCTCTCTATCTCCACCCTCTCCCCCCCTTTCTCTCTCTCCCACCCCCTCTCTCTCACACACACACACACACACACACACACACTCTCTATCTCCACCCTCCCCCCACCTCTCCCCCCCCCCCCCCCCCTCTCTCTCTCTCACACACGGTATGGTTACAATATTAGTGGCATCAACAAGATGCAATAGCATAAACACTGTATAGGCTATATTATTATTGCTGCTGCTTCTAGACCAGACTATAGACATACTCGTCATGTTCCATGTTAAAAGATTCAAGAGTCAATAATATAAAATATAACTGTAGTAAAAACACAACGTGGTGAATCAGTTCATCTTTTTACCTGTAGCTGTGTTTCTTTCAGTGGTTGAGCTGCTAACAAACACACGTCCTCCTCCTGCTTAACGACCACACTGTTTTCAAACCACACCTTTTAGTTTTCTCCGCATATCAAAGTGTCAACAGTCAGACGCCATGATGTTGTTTTAACAAACTTCTTCTTATTGTTGTTCTGTCTGTGGATTGTAGCAGCAGCTCCCGAAACAATAATGGAGAACACACTGGGTTTAGCACATGCGCAGTAGCGCTGCTGCAGCGTACGCTGTGCAGACTGTGCACTAAATATAAACGGTCAGGCCCAGGCGGTGGCGTAACTGTCTGGGCACCCGACTGGTAATCCAGTCGCAGTGTGCCGCGGGTTCGACTCCCGAGCCCGACACGGCCTTTACTGCATGTCTTCCCCCATCTCTCTCCCGTTTCCTGTCAGCCTACTGTCTGTCCCTTCAAAAACTAATAAAAGGCGTATGCCGCAAAAAAATATCTTAAAAAAAAATATATATATATAAACGGTCACTAGAGGGAGCCATGGTACAGTGTAATACAGTGGGTAGCAGCTATGGAGCATAGCAGTGGGTTCTGGACCCACTGAAAACTCTCCAATTCATTTCCCCCTGAATTTTACCAATTAATGATTTAAGCCTAGAATCAATCCATCCAGGATCCTGGTGATTCGTGACCATAAAACCTTTGATTCTGTATAATGAAATATCTGTAAATATCTTTTGTTTAGCGTTTTCATTTTAATTTATTCACAGAATCAAAGGTTTTATGGTCATGGGTCACCAGGATCCTGGATGGCTTGATTCTAGGCTTAAATATGAAATGCACAGGCTCACCGGCTTAGCTTAGCTGCTGCCACGTGCCTGCTGGCAAGATGCACATTTCCAAGCAAGTTGGAGCAAGGACACACTAGGCCTACTAATTGTGGATCATAGTTTTGCTAGTCAATTTGAGACAAAGGTTATTAATACAACCGAGGAGGAGTCTAAATACTTCCTTAATGGCAACGAAGTACCACACCCACAGCACCAGAGGGAGTTCAACAAACCATGTGCAACCCAGATTCAGCACAAATAAGGGACTAAATTAATTTAGCTCCTAGGCCACCAAAATGTGGAACGCCCTACAAACAGTCATTAAGACATGCAAATCCCTGACTCCTTCAAACCCGCTCTCAAAGGGCACCTACGGACAGCTGCCATTCTAAACTGGCCCCCATAAACTCTGAATCCCCCCCACCACCCACCCCTTTTCCCCTCACTGTATGTTTATTTTCCCTTTTTACCTCTTTTTGATGAATTCCTGTTCTGTTCTTGGCTATATAGAAGTGTATATTTGTACGTCTCTAAATGTTTTGCTGAATTAACAAGGTGCAGGTCCACCTTGTTCAATTCATCTCAAACAAGTATAATGCTTCACTCACAGTTAACAGTTTTTGTATTGAGTTATGCTTAAAATGTACTGTAATTCTGCAAAGGTATATTCAGTGATTTCACTTAATTCAAATATCACTTATTTTTTTGTTTTGTTGTGATAATCCTCCCTACTATAGAGTGTGCTGACCATATAAGGAGTTCCTCCCTGTCCCCAGTTAACCCCTGGGGGTCAAAAAACCTTAGGTTTCGTTTTTGACTCTCTATCCTGATTAGACGAAAGGCTGGGTCCCACAGCCAAAAACTAAACCTAAGGTTTTTTGAGTGAAATCACTGAATATACCTTTAATAAATACTTCAATCAATCAAGGATCTCTCTCTGTGTAGTGTAGAGAGGCGGGGGGGGGGGGGGGGGGGGGGGGTTAGTTGTGCTACCGACAGAGTGATATACTTCTCCAGCACAGCAGTGCAGAACCGAGAGTGACAGTCTTCAGTGCAGGATAAAGTTGCATCCTGTGAACGCAGTGGTCGATGGTTTAATGAGTCCATATGTAGCCCTACTGCGTTTTGGGACGCAAAACGCAACGTATTTAAACCTTCAGACACACAGGAGGAGCAGACAGCTGGATGAAGACAGTGGGAACTCTCTGCTGCTGCTGTCCTCTCTAACCACGGAGTAAGTAGTCCTAGACCAGTGTTGATTTTTACAGCACATTATGAAGTAGTTTTGGTCATAGTCATTTTAATAAAATTCCCCAAGGTCACCCACCTAGGAGACGCAGTCGGGAGTCAGTAGTAGCAGATTTCTTGCCATTCTGTATGTTATCTGTAATATGTATTATGTAGGCCTACCCCTAAATCCTTCTCTAAGACCCTCAAACCGTGGCGCCTGGATCCCAATCATGTAGGACCCAGGAAGGAGTAAGTCAGGGGTAGCCCCGAGGCTAAAACACAAGTGCTCACAGTCACCTATTACGTGCAGGCGATGGTAAAAACAGCAATGTGTGGAAACATACCTGCACTGATGTGCGGACCAAACGCTCCGTCACCCGACGGGACAGCGTTGTTTAGACTGACCACCAACGTGTGGCACCCACCAGCAGTGCGGAAGAGAGAGACAGACAGCTGACAAACATGTCTGACACGTCGCCTTATAACGCCGCGGTGCCACTCATCAAGCCCTAATCAGTGGGCGGAGGACGGGCCGTGACAGCGTGGGAACGCTCACGCCCATCCTGCCACATAACCAATGAAGTTATTCTCAAGCTCTTCTTACTATTTTTCATTGTTTCAATTGTAATAAAATCCTTCACACGTAATACACGTAACCACTTTCACCTAAATAATAAATCAACATTTCCACGTAGAAAAAGGTACAATTTTATTTAATCTATGATCGCGTTGTGATGACCCATCCTGTGGGGTTGGTTTGGTTGGATATTAATTGTTGTTCTCTGTCCCTGTGTAGGAGGAGAGTGCCAGCCTGCTGAGGTGTGTCTTGGGGATTGACACACCTGGTCCCAATTATCCCTTTGGGTATAAAAGCAGGCTGGCTGAGGCCATTCTCTCTCTCTCCCTTGCACAGGTCACACTGTTTGTTTGGTTATGTTTGTTTGAAGTAGTTTCAGTTCAGTTGCTTTCTGCACTCGCACTTACAGTCCATGTTCACACAGCCATACACACCTTACACTACTGATGTCACTGACCACTCACACCTCATACATTTTGCACCTTTCAAGCCTTCTTTTAGTTATAAATAAAATAATGTTAAGTTTAATCCTGTGTGTCGTCTCCCTCTTTGTCATGATGTGAGCCAGATCATGACAAGATGGGGGCTCGCCACTCTAGTCTAGTTTATTGGTAGATTTGGTTGTTACTTCCTATTGGAGTTTTTTTCTATCAATGGTGTTGATAAACTTAGGCTTTGTTTGTTTGTTCTTAAATGGAACAAATTGTTTGGGGGACACACATGGGAATTGGTATTTTGTTTGGGGGAGTGGGAGAGCATTAGGAACTTTTCGGTTTTTTGTGTTCTCTCTGTGCAGGTTTTTTGAGTTAAGTGCTTTAGTCCTTGGGGTTCCAACTCCCGTATAGCTTTTTAACAGTGGGTCTCCATATGGGACTCACTGTTTTTTTTCTGGGTTAGACTGTGTTCCACGAAAGCTGGAATGCGGTGGTACCACTGAGAGGCCCTTGTTGGAGGGGGGGACTCGGGAGGGCCACTGAAGTCTAGGGTTGAGACAGTTAGTCAGATTTTGGTAGGCAGGTTAGGTAGGGGAGTTGGGCTCTGGGGTCTTTTGCTACTTTTGGTTAAAACCTTTGCACAGTTTTGGTTTTCTATTTTTTAAGAAAAGAAAATGAGTTTAGTGGAGGAATTTATTCAGGCTCCATCTATCGGGGTGCTGGACAAATGCACAAAAGAGCAGCTGTTTAAGATAGCAGACTATTACAGCATTGAGATCCCTGACAAACTGACAAAGATTAGGGTAAAACTCTTGCTGTTGGACAAATTGGTGACACAGCAAGTGTTACCAGAGGAGGAGGCCCCTTCGGAGGATGACCCCCAAACCGAAACAAACGCACAAGATGGTAAAACATTTTCATTTTCTTCTGGGCATTTAAGCTTTGAACAGCAAAAGGAATTGTTGGAAATTAAACTCAAACATGAGTACAAGATGGAAATTATGAAACAAAAAACTGAACTGTTAAGGTTGGAATTGGAGCAAGAGAAATTTAATTTGAGTGTTAAAAATCAACAACAATTTAATGTTGGTTCTAACTTGCAGTTACTTCCCAAGTTTTCTGAGAAAGATCCTGATCTATTTTTTTCCCTGTTTGAGCGTGTGGCAGACGCCAGGGGTTGGTCTGATGGTGAGCGCACTCTGCTGCTCCAATGTGTCCTCACAGGTAGGGCCCAGGAGGCCTATGCTGCTTTAACAGTTTCAGAAAGTGCAAAATATGACATTGTTAAAAGTGCAGTATTGCGGGCATATAAATTGGTAGCAGAAGCATATCGACAACGTTTTAGGAAATGGATTAAAAATGAAGATCAAACGCATGTCGAATTTGTGAGAGAGATGTTGGTCCACTTTAACCGATGGTGTTTGACGTCGGAGGTTAAAACCTTTAAAGAGCTGTCTGACTTGATAACTCTGGAACCGTTTAAATACTGTGTTCCAGCTACTATTGCTACCTACATAAATGAGAGAAAAGTTGAAACACCTCAGGAAGCAGCCGTGTTGGCTGATGAGTATTGTTTAACTCACAAAGCATTTGGAGAGGACTGGGGTATGCACCAGACCAGTGGTCCAGGGTGTAGGCCTACTGAAAAACCGGTTGTGGCTCAGGGACCTTCAGATTGTGCTCAGGTTGAGCCTGGTTCATGGAAACAGGATGACCTTGACACTTGTCATTATTGCCATAGTAAAGGGCATTGGAAAAAGCATTGCCCTGCTATTAAAACTAAAGAGAAGTGGTCAGGTGGTGCACAAATAAAACCTGTCGCTTTGGAGTTGAAACACCTCAGGAAGCAGCCGTGTTAGCTGATGAGTATTGTTTAACTCACAAAGCATTTGGAGAGGACTGGGGTATGCACCAGACCAGTGGTCCAGGATGTAGGCCTACTGAAAAACCGGTTGTGGCTCAGGGACCTTCAGATTGTGCTCAGGTTGAGCCTGGTTCATGGAAACAGGATGACCTTGACACTTGTCATTATTGCCATAGTAAAGGGCATTGGAAAAAGCATTGCCCTGCTATTAAAACTAAAGAGAAGTGGTCAGGTGGTGCACAAATAAAACCTGTCGCTTTGGCTGCCCCTGTCATTCCTTTAAATGAAGCTGTTTATTCAGCATTTATTTCAGATGGGTATGTGTCTCTGCCTGGTGGAAAGGCAGTTGCAGTGAAGATCTTGAGAGATACAGGTGCACTACAAACATACATCCGTCAAGCCGTAATTCCATTCTCCTCAGTTTCAGACACGGGTGATTTCATGTTAATGCGAGGTATGGGGATGAAAATCAGCCCCGTCCCCTTACATAGACTGAGGTTAGTCTGTGGTTTTGTTTCTGGGGAGGTGGTGGTAGGGGTGCGTCATGAGTTGCCTGTGGAGGGGGTTGATATAATCCTTGGCAATGACCTTGCAGGTGATAAAGTGTGGGCTGAGGCACAATCACCTGTGGGCACACAGTGGCAAATGCGGGTAGGCCACACAGTGGCATGACAGCGTGCATATTATTTATACATGTTTTGTATACCATATAGGCCTGGACTCACCACTAGAACAAACAGAGACAGTGGTGACTTTCTGGACTCACCACTAGAACAGAGACAGTGGTGACTCTCTGGACTCACCACTAGAACAAACGGAGACAGTGGTGACTCTCTGGACTCACCACTAGAACAAACAGAGACAGTGGTGACTCCCTGGACTCACCACTAGAACAAACAGAGACAGTGGTGACTCTCTGGACTCACCACTAGAACAAACAGAGACAGTGGTGACTCTCTGGACTCACCACTGGAACAAACAGGAACAGAACAACCACCACAAGGTCTAATGACGGCCAGGCTTCCATGTGGATCTCCTACATCATGTGGACAGGATGTGATGTCACTGGGTCCATTTGGTTTAATGTTACGCTCTCAAGAGATTCAAATCCAACATCAATACAGTAACATTCTATAAAAACAGCAAAAAGAATATGCAATACTGTAATGTAATCCTCTAAGTCTAGTAAATAATACAGATAAAGTAAACATAAATGGTTTGTTAAAGTGTTTAAAATGAGAAGTAAACAAAAGAGCAGGAGAATGGAGGCCTCTATTGACAGGATTGATTGATTGATTGAATAGTTTATTTAGACATAAATGTAAAAACAACAACAGAGTAGTCAAACACTTATTCCAGAAGGGATAGTACAAAAAGAAAGAAAGACAAAAGTCCTTGCGGTCTCGTTTCCATTTAGGCCCTATGGAATCAATTAATAGACATGAATAACAAATCACACTTGTGTGAAGAGAGGGGCGCTCTTATCATACATCACATTCTGTGGTCAGCCAATCAAATCATCACAAAATTTATGCCCTTACGTTCTAATCCTCAATATGTATATCAGCCAATCAAACCATCGCGATGGGGTGATCAGCCAATTAAATCATTGTTTGTGTTCACACAAACAGCCAAAGCTGGGCATAGGAGAGGATAGCTTTGCCCCTCAACAAACAAAAATCCAACAACATCAATATCAACAACATCATTACAGTAAAATCAAACACTGTATGTACAGAGTGGGGGGAAAGGAAGGGGTGATCATTTCCTCTCCCTTGGATCTGGGGGAGGGGCCTGCTGAGAGGTGGATGTAAGGCCTGTGTTAAAACATGTAAGTGATATGCATTTTTTTAGGGAAGGGGTGAGGCCATTCCACGCCTGGGTGGCCGTGCTGTACAGGGAGAATTTACCCGCATTTGTTTTGAAATATAGGAGCAGTATAATTAATAATCCATAATATTGTCCTTGTCTATCGACCTCCCTACGAACATACAGCTGTTTAATTTGATCCTCCCAATGAGCTCATTTATAGTGGAAACTGTGAATCCTGAGTTATTTAAACATTTGTCACACCGTTACCGAGGACATAATTTATTTATTTTTAATGTTGTTTTTTTTTGTCCAGGGAGAACTGTGGATAAGCTAGTGTGTTTTCAGTGACCAGCACTTTTTGATACTTGTGTTACAATGTTTACAGTGGAAAGGGTTTTCCAGTGTGGACACTGTGGTGCCTCTTCAGGGAACCTGACTCCCTGAAACTCTTGTTACAATGTTTACATTGGAAAGGTTTTTCTCCAGTGTGGACACGAAGGTGTGTCTTCAGGTGACCTGACTCCCTGAAACTCTTTGTGAAGCCTGTACAACTAGGCTAAACAGCAGGGCAACTGGGTTGTACTGAGTTTGACGCGTGCAGTGATTAATCAAATGTCCAGAGAGTTGTGTTTACTTTCGGATATGTCAATCCATTTATTGATCCACTTTCTTTCATCAATGGTATTCAAACGTAAATAAACTGTGTAAACTTTTAAACAAACAAACAACTGAACCTACATGTCGACCACGCACGGTCGAAAACTGTGTCGTCTTCCCCTGTCGCACCTGAGTGCCATCACACTGACAGGTAATGAGTGTTTCTAAGACAACCACCCACCAATCTGACTGACTGTTCCCATGACGTCATCGTAAAGAAGGACATCATTAATTAGGTTAAAATAAACAAAACAAAATAAACAAAAAGCATTTTGGCTCCAACACTCTTGTTACAATGTTTACATTGGAAAGGTTTTTCTCCAGTGTGGACATACTGGTGCGATTTCAGGCTACCTGACACTCTGAAACTCTTGTTACAATGTTTACATTGGAAAGGTTTTTCTCCAGTGTGGACACGCTGGTGTGTCTTCAGGTGATCTGACACACTGAAACTCTTGTTACAATGTTTACATTGGAAAAGTTTTTCTCCAGTGTGGACATACTGGTGCGATTTCAGGCTACCTGACACTCTGAAACTCTTGTTACAATGTTCACATTGTAAAGGTTTTTCTCCTGTGTGGACACGCTGGTGTCTCTTCAGATCACCTGACTGAGTGAAACTCTTGTTACAATGTTCACATTGTAAAGGTTTTTCTCCTGTGTGGACATACTGGTGTGTTTTCAGTCCACCTACAAAACTGAAGCTCTTGTTACAATTTTTACATTAGAAAGGTTTTTCTCCAGTGTGGACATTCTGGTGTGTCTTCAGTTGACCTGACTTAATGAAACTCTTGCTACAATGTTTACATTGGAAAGGTTTTTCTCCAGTGTGGACATACTGGTGTGATTTCAGTCCACCTGCCTCACTGAAACTCTTGTTACAATTTTTACATTGGAAAGGTTTTTCTCCAGTGTGGACACGAAGGTGCCTCTTCAGGGTATCTAACAACCTGAAACCCTTGCTACAATGTTTACATTGGAAAGGTTTTTCTCCAGTGTGGACACTCTGGTGCCTCTTCAGGTGATATGAATTACTGAAACTCTTGTTACAATGTTTACATTGGAAAGGTTTTTCTCCAGTGTGGACACGCTGGTGTCTCTTCAGATCACCTGACTGAGTGAAACTCTTGTTACAATGTTTACATTGGAAAGGTTTTTCTCCAGTGTGGACACGCTGGCGTGTCTTCAAGGGAGCCGACGCACTGAAACTCTTGTCACGCCGTTCGTCATCATCGACTTCACTCGTCTCCTCCCAATCATCACTGTCTTCAGTGACTTCAGTGTCAGATTCAAGTTCAACTTCAGAGCAGTGGGAAGAGTTGTCTTCTTCATCATCATCATCATCGTCATCGTCATCATTTTCTTCTTCACCTTTCACTGCTAGTAATGTCAACGTTGACCCAACAGGTTCCTCTGGTCTTTGAAGTAGTTCTTCTTGTTCTCCTTTAATGTGTGGAGGCTCTGGTTCCTCCTGGAGCAGACTGGGGCTCCTCTCCTGTTTAGGGGAAACCTCCTCTTTACACACAACCATGTGCAGGATGTCTAGGAGCAGAAACATAACATGATAGTCAACACTGGATTCCATTTAATAATTTGAAGTAATATATGTAGTTACTTTAGCCCCAAAATGAATAATGGTGTTACAGCATTTTGTTTTTAAATTGAATCATGACATTTTTAAACAAATTAAAAACATGATATTTCACACCCGAGCTCTGATTTGGTAGTAAATTATTCATGCCACTCAGTGCATGACGTTATGAAACATAAAAACTTCTGACAATGAAAGCTTGAAATGTGGACCGATGGTAGCTTTTAAACAATCTATGTAAAACATTTCCATAGCGTAGCTCTGTACGTCTGTAAATGGGTCTGAGAGTCTGTGAATCTGTCTGCCTGTGTGTCTGCAGAAAATCTCACAAACTACTGTAGTGATCAAATCTCACAAACTACTGTAGTGATCAAATCTCACAAACTACTGTAGTGATCAAATCTCACAAACTAGTGATCAGCGCCAGATGTCTTGTTCACACCTGCTAGAAATTGTGTCGCACATAATGGTAATGTTTCAGTTTTGTAAAGAGTAAGAAAGTGCAGACGCTAAACTTTCAAATACTTGTTTGAAAGTTAAACACGTCTATACTTAGTGAACTAACCCTCTGTGCTTCATGAACTAATACTATAAGATATGCACCTGTGAGCATGTAGATTTGCTATTTCAGGCAACTGTTCTCCCCACAATATAGGGATGCTGGGGTTCAAATGGTTAAACCTCAAATGAAGAAAAAGACATTCAAAGATCTGTGTTATCTCACACAGTTCAGACTAGCGGTGGGTTCAATTAATCCATGTGGCAATAATCCTATCGTATTCCTTGCCGATAATCGTATCGTACCATATCGATAAGTCAGGAAATGCTGTGTGACTCAGCTTTAAAACAAACAAACATCACAATCAGTTTCTGTCTGCCAGTTACAATATATATGATTACATCTTTAGCATTTATCCATCAAAACATTTATTATTTTCCCTTGCTTTTTGTTTAAATGTTATCCACTAAGATGTTCAATTTGATTTGAAAACTTTTAAATTTCTGGCAATATTTGTCAAAACATCGGCAATCGGTGGTCTAGGACTCTGTTTTGTGATACGTATCTATCGTTCAGACTCACAGAGCCATTTCTAGAAGGAGACACACCATAAAAACCTGTTTTAGACCTACTACATCCACATTGTAAAGAAAATCACATGGTGAATTTATACGTTCCGGTTGTTTTTCACATTGCATTTGTGCAAAATACAATGTGCTTTTGTTTATGGTCATAAGACATTAATAATACAATAGAGAATACCTTTAAAAAAAGACAATCCATGATTCCATTTGCACAGAATCCAATATGGTTTGAAATTACACAAGCGACCGGACTATATTATGAGTGTCCTGGTATTTTTTGCCATTGTTATTGTACAGTGAAAATAAGACATTGTGGCAGCCCTAGAGAACAGACAATATTAAAGAAAGGAAGAGCACATGAAACTTACTGAGGTGTGGCTGGTCTTCAGCTTCCTGTTTAATATAAACGTCTTCAGCTTCCTGTTCAATAGAAACGTCTTCAGCTTCCTGTTTAATAGAAACGTCTTCAGCTTCCTGTTTAATAGAAACGTCTTCAGCTTCCTGTTTAATAGAAACGTCTTCAGCTTCCTGTTTAATAGAAACGTCTTCAGCTTCCTGTTTAATATTAACGTCTTCAGCTTCCTGTTTAATAGAAATGTCTTCAGCTTCCTGTTTAATAGAAATGTCTTCAGCTTCCTGTTTAATAGAAACGTCTTCAGCTTCCCGTTTAATAGAAACGTCTTCAGCTTCCTGTTTAATAGAAACGTCTTCAGCTTCCTGTTTAATAGAAACGTCTTCAGCTTCCTGTTTAATAGAAACGTCTTCAGCTTCCTGTTTAAGAGAAACATCTTCAGCTTCCTGTTTAATAGAAACGTCTTCAGCTTTATGTTTAATAGAAACGTCGCTGGCTGAGCCTGGAGAGTTCATCTTCACCTGGGAGTGATGCATCATGGGTATTGTAGTTCTTATGAGTCTAGAGTTGAGATGAGATTCAATGTATTGTCAATGCAAACATGTCAGTAAGAGATACATTAAAAAGTACAGTAAATAAATGCAGATATGAGCAGTAGTCATTAAATATAATAAATAAGGTAGGATATAGAAGTAGGAGGGGAAATGAAGAATAAACATTGGATATTGTCCATATTGCACATAGTGCATATTAATCTTCACCTGCAGTCTGGATTCCACACACCGCTCTGAAATCAAGTGAATAAGGAAGGACTTTAATAACTGGAGACCTAGTGGTGTTAGCACAACTCTCCAACATTAAGATTCATGCATTAAGGAAGAAATCACACTTAACTTAAGTTTACACACAATGGTGTAAAGTGAATAAGGTGAAAGTAACCAATGTGTTTTTAATGTTCTGCCTCAGTTCAAGCAGCAGGGAGCGTACAGTGCAAACATTTATGTGAGCGGAAATTGTAACCGTTCACAATTAAGCATGGTTTACGAAAATACGTTAAGAAATGTGAATCCCTAGACTCCTTCAAAACCGCTCTCAAAGAGCACTCACGGACGGCTGGAATAGCAAGCAGCAGGGCTTAATACTATTGGTGATCTATTTGAAAATGGGGCTTTTATAACTTACTCAGATTTAAAAGATAAATTTGACCTTGGAAATGATGGTACATTCTGGAAATATTTACAAATGAGAAATTGTCTGGGCAGTAGGCCTACTCTTGATACTGTTGAAGTCACAAGTTGAATATCTAAAATTACCACATCTGTTAATAACAAAATGACAAAAGAACTGCTGGGAGGTACATGTGACAGTCTCAAATCCCTTTGGCAGAATGATTTGGTCGTAGACATTGAAAATGAGCTTTGGAGGAGAATTATAGCAAATGTAGGAAGTGGAATTAGAGAAGCAAGAGGGAAATGTATTCAGTATAAGATTATTCATAGATATTATTTGACACCGACTAGATTACTTAAAATGGGAATCGCGGATAATAACACATGTTGGAAATGCAAAGAAGAAATTGGCACATATATAAATATGATTTGGGACTGTCGCACAGTATACCCTTTCTGGTGTAGGGTACTGGATTTCCTTGAGAAATGGGCGGAATTGACGTTGCCCAGGGATCCGCGGCTCTGTCTATTAGGGGACAGAACTGCTGTCCCTGGCATATCTAAAACATATTTCACTATTATAAAGGTTGGACTTGTTACAGCTGCCAGAATACTGTTGCGTCATTGGAAGGTCCCCAGAACACCTGGGCTTAAAGAATGGCAGGGTAGATGCAGAAAGCTAAATGAAAGAGACATGGGATGAGTTCTGGATGTATATGAACCTTAAATGAACATTCATTTCCTTGCTGTTATTTTTCTTCTTTATGTTTCTTGGACTGGCTATTTGTAAGGTTTGTAATGTTGATGCTGCTTTGTACTGAACCTAGATTTTGTACGATTTTGAAAAACAAATAAAAAATTGAATTATATATAAAAAGAAGTCCCCTCCCCCCCCCAGTTTCCATACTGTACAAGTTTGTCCCTTTATTACTGTCTTTAACTGTCCTCCGTGAAGCTGGCACCCCATATGATGAACACATGAATAGAGCGCCTAAGTCCTGACGTCACTCGCTCATCTCCTGGTTTTTCTCTATGGTGAATAACATGGGGTCATCTCAAAATCATCTCATATAAGCATTGTGGTCCAAAAATAAGCAGTCCCTCATATTTGATACAGTCTGTTTCTAGCGCAAAATGTAACTAATGCTCACTAGTGCTCTATAACTAGTGAGAATATGGGCCGATACATACTCCTATTTTAGAGCCAAATAAAAGTCAGTTCGGCTCTGTAGAGCCTACAATGTGACGTCATTTGAGGTTCGGGAGGGCGGGTAACGTCCTAAAGTCGGCTCTTCGGTGATACTGCAAATTTCTGACGAGCCAAAATCATTTCGGCACTACAGCGCCGAAACAGCTGTAAAATAGGAGTATGAATCGGCCCTAAGCGTGCACAGTTTCACTGCAATCGGACACTGTGTTAATGATCGCAGCATTTTGTACAAAACAGGCCACTCCTGAAAACTTTGGAAGCCAATCTTAGCCAAACACGAATTCACGATACACTATGAGAAATAAAACAGACCCGTCTTGGTCACATGACTATAGAGATAATGTGTAACAATTTGCATGATATTTGGGTCAAATCTGAAGGAGTAATATAAAAAAAAATGTTTTACATAAGTTGGCCTCCTGGTGGCGTTATAAAGAGCAGATGTGAAAAATGCAGGTCAAAGGTTTTTCCTTGGCCTCTAGAGTGTGCATACAGTTTTTACAAAAATCGGTGCAGTTATAGATAAAAACACGATATAGATATAGCGCCACCATGAGGCTGATGAAGATTTTCAAGTGGTTTCTTCCTCCACCTAATGGGAATGTGCATGCAACATTTCCATCAAATTGCACTCTGCGTTCATGATTTGAGGCATTTTGTTCATAACGGACCAATTCTGCAAACTTTGGAAGGCAATCTTAGCCAATGGGGATTTAATATGGACGGGCGGGCGCACGCACACACACACGCACACACAATGTGCAAAACATACTCTCCACAGGCCTTTGGCCTGGTGGAGACAGACATGGTGTCATTCTTTATTAATTTGTGCTAATTTGTGTCGTAAATTTCATAATTTGTGCCGGTATCAATTTTGAGATATTTTAAGTTAGGCTATGTTAGTATGTTTCCTACTGTCTATGTATATTGTCCTGTTCTAGTTAGGTGTACTGCCGCATGATGACAGTCATTAACATGCCAACACACAACATAGCAATTTATATAAACATTACCAAATAGCACAATTGTTGGTTTCAACGGCACATATTATTGAACAAAAAACACGAAAGAATAGTATTGTTCAATTTGGACCTAAAGATGGTGCAAGGCTCAGCAAACATGTAACTTAAAATATCTCAATGATACCAGATTACCAGCACAAATGATACAATTCATGTCACAAATGCAGCACTAAAGAATGACACCATTTTGATTCATGTTTATCATATGGGGTGCAACTTCACGGAGGCATTTAACTGCATGATTATTTCCTTTTTTCCCCGTAAATCTGTACGTCTTTAAATGTTCTGATGAATTAAAAATAGATGTAAACAAGTGCTTTTCTAAAATGTATCCTTGTAGCACACAATTGGCAGGTGGTGTGATAAATTACCCAGCACCTATCGCAATGCACCTGACCTGCCCCAAACATTTGTGCTTCCCTGGTCAATTGGTGATGATGTTTGTGATGATCGGAGGAAATTTTGATTAATTCACTCCAGCTGTCATTCCTGGAGATATTTGACTAAAATACACGTTTTGTGCCAGAACTTTCACATGGATGTGAAACTAGAGGACAATATCTCACTCCACGTCTTTGGAATTATTGAATGGGTGAGTGCAAACGGAGCATTTATCACATTTATGCTGCCGTTCTGCCGCTGCAACCCTCAAGTCAAGGACACTGTTCTATGGCTCTGTTATGTTGAATACTGTACCAAATGTATGTAACAACAGATTCCCATTCTAGGGCTAGCAGAATCCTACCTACCCTACTGACTGTCATAACTCTCTCTCTCTCCCCTCTCCCCCCCGCAACATACTGAACATACAGAGAATAACAGAATAAAAACTGCAGTATTAGTAAACATTAGACTGCAGAATTAGTAAACATTATACTGCATTATTAGTAAACATTAGACTGCATTATTAGTAAACATTAGACTGCAGTATAAACACACACACACACACACACACACACACACACACACACACACACACACACACACACACACACACACACACACACACACACACACACACACACACACACACACACACACACACACACACACACTCTCTCTATCTCCACCCTCCCCCCACCTCTCTCTCTCCCCCCCCCCCCCCCCTCTCTCTCACACACGGTATGGTTACATTATTAGTGGCATCAACAAGATGCAATAGCATAAACACTGTATAGGCTATATTATTATTGCTGCTGCTTCTAGACCAGACTATAGACATACTCGTCATGTTCCATGTTAAAAGATTCAATAATATAAAATATAACTGTAGTAAAAACACAACGTGGTGAATCAGTTCATCTTTTTACCTGTAGCTGTGTTTCTTTCAGTGGTTGAGCTGCTAACAAACACACGTCCTCCTCCTGCTTAACGACCACACTGTTTTCAAACCACACCTTTTAGTTTTCTCTGCATATCAAAGTGTTAACAGTCAGACGCCATAATGTTGTTTTTAACAAACTTCTTCTTATTGTTGTTCTGTCTGTGGATTGTAGCAGCAGCTCCCGAAACAATAATGGAGAACACACTGGGTTTTGCACATGCGCAGTAGCACTACTGGAGCGCACGGTGTGCACTACATATAAACGGTCACTAGAGGGAGCCATGGCACAGTGTAATACAGTGGGGAGCAGAGCTATGGAACAGTTATTGCGAAGCAGTGAGCCACTTACTATGACAGCAAGGGCTGAATGTCTGTGTGTCTGTCCCGCTGTTACACCACCCGCCCGCCACCAGAGGGCGCAGCTGTAGCACACACACACACACACACACACACACACACACACACACACACAGGGCGCAGCTGTAGCACACACACACACACACACACACACACACACAGGGCGCAGCTGTAGCACACACACACACACACACACAACCACACACACACGAGCTGCGTTCGCTTCCCGCGTTTGCGCGTCTTACTTGTAGATCATATTAGCTAGGCTAGCGCTCTCTGATTCCATAGCTCTAAATGCTAATTCTGGGATATGGACCAGAGACAGAGTTACGCAAACTGCGTTCACTTCATGGGGCTTCAGGCCAATGGCGGCTCTCCTACATAGACTTCTATTGAGAACGGGGACAACCAACTGGGACAATTAAGTCCTGGACCGGGAGTAGGCAGAAATGCATTGGACTCGGGGGCGGGGCAACATGCAGTCCAGCTTTAATGATCTTAAACTTTAAATAAATCCATTTATTTTAGATTGTTTTGTAGTAAATAATTGTAGGCTACAACATAAACATTGCAGAGACTTTAGTTGTTACAGTAGCCTACCCTACATTGATTTATAGTTTAAAACAGTTGTCATGTGCTTAAAATATAGATTGATAATGATAATACTCTTATTTGCGCCGCCCTCGTTGAAAACAATGCATTTCCAACTCCAGCTTGTCTCAGTTCAGGCTGCACGAACAGCGCTCGGTTTCTGCCCCCTCAATGTCCCAACATAGTGAAGGCACCCAGAGGAAACCCTGAGGCGAAATGGACATAGTGGCCGGATTTGGTATTGCAGCTCGAGCCAGCGCTGCTCCGTTGACTATCATTGCGCACGTTCATGTGTTTGGGGCCAATCCACCCCAGAATGCACTCTGTTCCTACCAGGAAGGAGGAGTGAAATCGCCTCATGCGCTTTTGAGCAACTCAATGCAAGTGGATGGAAGGAGAACTCGGGTGTCTTCTCTATATAAGGTCCCAACTCTTCTATTGGCTCCGAGTCCTAGGACAAAGAACACGCTAGCAGCGCTAGTGCGCATGTGCACAGCCCTTTTATGCGTTCTCCATTATTGTTTCGGGAGCTGCTGCTAAAATCCACAGAACAACAAGAAGAAGAAGTTTGTTCAAACGACATTAATGGCGTCCGACTGTTGACACGAAAAGGTGTGGTTTGAAAACAGTGTGGTCGTTAAGCAGGAGGACGTCGTGTGTTTGTTAGCATAGCAGCCCAACCACTGAAAGAAACACAGCTAAACAGGTAAAAAGATTAACCGTCATTCGCCGCCACGTTGTGTTTTGCATTAAGATCTTTTATATTATTGACTGATCTTTTAACATGGGACGACGAGTAGGCCTATGTATCTAGTCTGGTGCAGCAGCAATACTAATATAGTATAGGCTTTGATGCCAGTATTATTATTACTAATGTATACCATAACGTTACATCAGAGAGAGAGAGAGGTGGGGGGGAGGGTGGAGAGAGGTGGGGGGGAGGGTGGAGATAGGGGGGGGGAGGGTGGAGAGAGAGAGATAACTCGACCCGGAAAGTGAAGTAGATTCGCCAAAAGGAGAAGTAATCTCGCCACTGGAGCGCGCATCTAGCTACTGCATGATGATCATGCACGCTGACAGACACTGTCCCAACTCCTAACACTTGTTTGATTAAACATAATGTGCCACGAAAAATAGCTTCCAATAGCTTAGTTGGTTATTATCGCGTCGAGGAGGTACGTGTCCATAATATCGCCACGCGGCCAACAAAAGACATCTTTATTCTTCGCCGTACAATGTGTTCCGTGCTGAAAATAGCTGATATACAAGCTCACAACGCGTCGCGTCCGGACACGTTGTGAGCTTGTAGATCAGCCACCCCCAGCATGCGGGAGATGCAGGCTCTGAGAACATTCAGAAACATTTGCCTTCACAATAAAAGCATGCAAAAGCATTCAGCTTTCACAAGTGTGCTCATAGAGATAGATATAGAGAAGTTGCAGCTAATGCTTTTGTTTTGAAGGTGATGGGCAGTTCTGGGGGCACAGCTGAGTCTATTTAATTAAGTGAGCACACAGGTAGTCAGTGAGCACCAGGAAGGTCCATGGTTTTTTACCAGCAGGTTAGGGAGAGCACTTTGACATCTTGTAGGCCTACTGTGTCTGTCTGGAGAAGCAAAATAAAACCTCATCAAATGTTGCTGCCTGACTGCCTGGACAATGGTCTTATTCCCATACCAACTGCGTAAGATTCGCTGCCCGGTTTAGTGGCCTTTTAAGTTTATTGTTCATGGTGTTAATTAGCCACTACAATTAATTTTAATGACACCACACATCATGTCAACATTCATTTTAATAATAGGGATGCACCGATCCGATACTCGTATCGGAGATCGGCGCTGTTATGGCTGGCTCTGGGGCCATAACGAAGAAGGGGGAAACCACACCGGAGGACAATCCAAAAATAAGTATTTTATTTCATACTTGTATAATAGAAATTAGTAAATAGTAAATGGTAATTAAAGTTTCCAACTGAAACTGGCAGGGAAACATGCTGCCCAAAACTTAGAACCAAGAACAAACAAAAGAACAAGGGTGCTCTCCTGCGGCCGCCCCTGCAGCCTGTGGAGAAATGCAGATCTGTAGTGCTGTGAGAGCAGGTGTCTTAAATAGTGTTTGGGGAGGACACTGGCCAGGTGTCTCCCCTTCCAATCATCATCTCTGGCTCCGCCCTCCAACACTGCAATGGAACTGTTAAAGGCACAGCCACACATACACAGAACCCATATAGTAGACTAAAGGCCCAGGGGGCCGTCACACCCCCCCCCTCGAAAACAGGGTCCCAAAGGGAACCCTGGCCCAACATTTGTGCTACAAAAAAAAACAATCTGAAAATGTGTACATACTTTACTTTACAAGCAACCCCACTGAAACTAACCCCCCCAGCTCACATCTGCATCACTCTTTAGCCTCACCCACTCTCAGCAACTGGTACCTTGAAGCCTTTAAGAGGAAGGTTAAGACATAATGCAAAACAGATTATGAACACAGGATTAATCCATGAGGCTCCAAATAAAGCATCCACATCAAGTTACTTCCATTTGCCAATCACTTTTGCCATGTTTTTCCTTCCTGTGTGCATTACAAATGCAAACAGGGTGAAGACTCAATTGTGCCTTGTGCACCTGTGACACAGAAGGTTTCACAAATTTGACATTGACAGATTTGTGTCTGTCACGCTCCAGAAACATAATGTCATCACTTGGGCTGAACATTTTTCCCACAGAGCATCCCTTAACAGATTTGGGTTGAGCTATCTCCAAATTAGGGACCCAATCAGCCACTTTGATGGACTGATTTTGTTTTTCAGTTTCATGACAAGTCCGACAGGTTTTGATGTACATTGCCACGCTTCTTTTAACACGGGGCCAAAATAACTTTTTGGACACTGCATCATAAGTTTTTCGCACCCCCATATGCCCTGACTCATAGTGAGCAATGCGCAAAACTGACTCCTGGAATTTGGAAGGAATGACAATTTGGAAAATTGAGTTTCCAATTATCCCATTGCCATGTGGCACACATTTGCGCAGCAGCACCCCATTTTCAATGAAGTACCCCTGTGCGCGATTTTTCACCTCCTGTTTGGAGATAACCAAACTGAACAGCTCTTTCAGTGTGGGATCAGCTTTCTGCTCCCTCACCAACTCAGCATGGGAAATGGACCTAGGAAGGTTAGACAGATATGCAGTTTTGTCCTGGCACTCCACGTCAACTGCAGGTTCTAGCAGCTGAACAAACTGATCTGCAAAAACCCGCTCCCCTGCCACATCATTTCCAAGTACAACAGTCACCCCATTAATAGGAAGAGCTGGTCTCACTCCCATCCTGACTTCACCTTTAAACAGAGATGAATAAAGCATGAAGTTGTGTACAGGGACATGGAAAACTGACATCTCCATGCCCAACACAGGAATGAACGACCCAGTGTTGGTCGTCTGAGAAAACGGCAGAACTGAGGAAAGGATAAATGACTTAAATGAGCCTGTGTCCCGCAAAATGGTTACTGGCACTTTCTCTGTGTTAGCAATCAGCGACACATATCCTTTTGAAACAAATGGAGAAAAGGTACTTGACATGTTAGGTTGATCTATGCCACTCGAAAGTGACACTGCAAAAGCAGACGGACTCGGCCCAGGTGAGGCATTCTCATTACGTGACTTAAGCACAGGGCACTGGTGTTTCCAATGTCCTGGCTGATGGCAGAAATGACAAACATCAGAGTCATGTAGAGCACGACCAGCCGGTCCACTCCTACGCTCCGACTCCACACTCCCACTGGTCCTGGCAGGGAAGTATTTTCCCCCAACAACCTGGCCAGTATCCCTGCCACCCCCAGACCCACCAACATAGTTCTGGTTGTCCCCCCTCGCTTTGTGTGTCAATGTGTATTCATCTGCAAGCGCTGCAGCGTCGGCTGCAGTCTTTGCCTTCTGCTCACAAACATACAAGGCCACCGGCTCAGGGACTGAGTTTTTAAACTGCTCTAACACAATCAGAGCAGCCAGGTCATCGTAGTCTTCCACCCCTGAAGCCACACACCAGCGTTCGAAGTGTGTTGACAGGTCACGGGCAAACTCAAGGTAGGACTTATTATTGCCTCTCTGCCAACTCCGAAACCGCTGTCTATATGCCTCGGGAACTAGTTCGTACGTACGCAGCACTGCTGCTTTGACCACTGCATACCTACTGCTGTCTCGTGTAGACAGTGAGGCGAATGCCTCCTGAGCACGTCCAGTGAGCACGCACTGTAACAGGACCGTCCGGTCCGAATCATCCCAGCACCGAGCGTCTGCCACCCACTCGAACAGAGTGAAGAACACTTCCACCTCTTTCTCATTGAACTTGGGTACCAACCGTAAACTGTTCAAAATGTTGCCATTGTCACCACCTGACTCGCCCCCCTTTACCTCACTCATCGTACCATCTCTCACCAACTTGAGCCGTGCGCCCTCAATATCCAACCTTTTCATCTCCGCTTCATGCTTTAACTTTTCCATAGCCAAATCTCTTTCCTTCAGTTGTACTTGTAAGTCAACATCCCTCTCCTTCAACTTCAACTGCAAGGTTAACAACTCCTTCTGCTGTTCGAAGGTTAGCCCAGTGGCCCCCGCGGGCAGTGAGACTAAGGCTACATCCTCCTCCTCAAACGCAGACTGCTGCGGGCTCAAAACGTGCTGCTCATACAGCATCTCCTTTATCATGACCTTGACCTTGTCTTTCCCCGCCCTTTTGTCCGGAATGTCAATGCCGTAATGCTCTGCAATTGACAATAATTGGTCCTTGTTAAAGGATTCCAAGCCCTCCTCTGATGGATCAGCAACAAACTCAGGCACCTCCATGGCAAAACCAAACCAAACAAAACAAAACAAAAACAACTCCAAGCCAACGGAAACAAAAGAACGTAGCGCATTCAATTAACAGAATGCCCAACATCCAAATTAAGTTGAGCCTCCCCTCTAACTGCCTAGCCAAAACTTCTCTAAATCTCAACCCTAGTCTTCAGGGGATAGTTGGGACAGGTAATTATGCACGTGAAACGTTGGCGAGGGAAAAGTCTCCAGCAAGCTGGCCACCGCCCCAAGGCCAAAGAAGTGCTCCCGAGCGTATAGCTCTAACCCTTTCTCCCCACACTACGTTTCTATCTAACTGCTCACAAGTCCCAAAGGGGAAATGCGCTTTGCCTTACAGAGTCAGCCCAACAAAAAATGACTTCAAACAACAAAGTAGATTACTTACGTTCTTAAGCACCGTGACCACAAGCAAACCCTCCGATGGTTCCCCCAAATTAACTTGAATAGAGAATCGCCAATGCTGACGTCACTGGACTTGCAGACTCTCCTATTCCCACGGCTCCACCCCCTTGCTGCCACAAAGGATAGGTGCGAACCTGAACTTGGCTAGCTCGTTAATTAAACAAGCAGCCCAAACTACAACAACAACAAAGTTTTGTAGCTTACCAAACTTTTAGCTTTAAACGAGCCCCCATGTTATGGCTGGCTCTGGGGCCATAACGAAGAAGGGGGAAACCACACCGGAGGACAATCCAAAAATAAGTATTTTATTTCATACTTGTATAATAGAAATTAGTAAATAGTAAATGGTAATTAAAGTTTCCAACTGAAACTGGCAGGGAAACATGCTGCCCAAAACTTAGAACCAAGAACAAACAAAAGAACAAGGGTGCTCTCCTGCGGCCGCCCCTGCAGCCTGTGGAGAAATGCAGATCTGTAGTGCTGTGAGAGCAGGTGTCTTAAATAGTGTTTGGGGAGGACACTGGCCAGGTGTCTCCCCTTCCACTCATCATCTCTGGCTCCGCCCTCCAACACTGCAATGGAACTGTTAAAGGCACAGCCACACATACACAGAACCCATATAGTAGACTAAAGGCCCAGGGGCCGTCACAGCGCCGATCCAGGCTAAAATTCTAGATCGGGTATCGGATCGGTGGCCGATCCATTATCCGATCCGATAATTATGTGTAATTACAGTATGAAAACAACTCTACCTCCTCTGTGACACAGCAGTGTAGTATTGACAGTATAACATGTGGAATGCAGCCAGGCTAGCCTGCGCACACATTAACCTGGTCTAATTGTTGCACAGTTATTTAATAAATAATTCAGTGCATTTATATCTGTGTTTGTTACATTTTGTTTTACAAAGTTGGGAAAGTAATGTTTAAGTCAAGCCTTGATGTTGCCTTACACAAAATAATGATTCCAGACTCCACACAGTGAGGCATACAGCTTAATAGGTTATTACGTTTCTTTGTGGGGGGTATCGGATCGGTACTCTGTATCGGCAGATACTGGACCCCCATGTATCGAAATCGGTATCGAATGCCAAAAAGCCGGATTGGTGCATCCCTATTTAATAATAGAATGAAGAAAATGCCAGCACTCAATATAGCCTATGTCCTTTTTCACATGATTGCATTTACCTCTGACGGACAGACAGCGTATGCATGCGTCCATCAATTTTCAATTCATCAGACCATTTAAAGACCTGTATACAGAATGATATACGCTTATATGGAGAAAAAAAAGGAAATCATAAAATGCCTCCGTGAAGTTACTGCATTTCTGACATAAACTGTATAATTTGTGCTGGTATCATTGAGATATTTTAAGTTACATGTTTGCTGAGCCTTGCACCCACCCATCTTTAGGTCCAAATCAGGGGGGCAGTCAGCCAGATATTTCGTGAAGCCTCATTTGAAATCGGTAGTTCATATAATGGCCTGTTGTGGCGCTGGACCGGACCCAAAAAGCCCCATAGCTCCATAGAGGCCCATGTATTTTGGCCCAACTTCACCTAGACTGTATTACCTTAATAAACATGGTCATGAATACTTTCTTCTTCCAGTCACTAGTTTAAAGTCTCATTTCTAATGTCATAATATTCTTTTTGGAAAATTATGGTCCCATTAATTAAAAAAATGACCATAAAGAAAAAAAACCATCGCGTATGTTCTGAGGGGCGTGGCTACCATTACAGTCTATGATCGGGATTCCCCTCCCACTCGAGTCAAAATAAAAACCAACGGAGAAGAAGGGAAGTCCCGCCTCGTTGTCTGGGAAGCCAATGACCAGCTGGTATACAAAACGGAGCCAGCCAATGGCCAGCTGGTACCAAAGATGGCGACTTACATCAGGAATTAGCATATTATTACAGGCTTCATTTTACGTTCATGTTAGACCCGGGGAACGCTTTGTCCATATTTTTTACAGTCTATGGTCCAAATTGAACAATATTATTATTTTGTTCTCTAATTTGTGCTGTTGATTTGTGTGCATGCGTCTGTCTGTCCGTCCACAGCTAATCTCCGGTACCGTTGGCCTGTCCGATGCCAAACTTTGCACACACACTCCCTGGATGCCAACAACAAACATCTGCCCCAATTCTTCCACAACGGCCTGTTGTAGCGCCACCATGAGGCCGACCCTTTCCAAACACTTCTTTACATTACTCGTGCACATTTTATCCATACATCACGCAAATCAGTATACACTATCTCCATAGTCATGCCATCAACACGGACCTGTCGGCTTCCCCATATTCAATCCCCATTGGCTTCCGAAGTTTGCAGGATATTGGTCCGTTATGAACAAAATGCCTCAAATCATGAACGCAGAGTTCAATTTGAGGGAAATTGTGCGTGCACATTCCCATTAGGAGGAGGAAGAAATGCCACTTGAAAATATCAGCCTTATGGTGGCGCTATAACTGGCCCATTTGTACTGCACCGATCTGTGTAAAACTTTGTATACACACTCTAGAGGCAAAGGAAAAACCTTTAATAATAATAATAATAATAAAACTTTATTTGTATAGCACCTTTCATGGCATGAAATGCAGCTCAAAGTGCTTTACAGAACAATGGAGAATAAAAAAGAAAAGCAAGGCAACGACATTAAAAAACAAGCAGTAATGCAATACAGTGAGGACATGAATAACACAAAATAAAAGATCAATTAAAAGCAATGTTGTAGAAGTGGGTCTTGAGCTGTGCTTTAAAAATGTCTACAGAGGCTGCCTGACGAATGTACAGTGGGAGCTTGTTCCATGCCGACGGCCCGTAGAAGCAAAAAGCTGCTTCCCCGTATTTTTTTAGTTGCCATTTTTTTAGGCAAAGCGAGCAGGCCAGCAGTGGAAGACCTTAGGGGGCGGTTTGGGACATATTTAGGCAGGCAGTAATTTAGGTAGGAAGGTGCGAGACCATTGAGAGCTTTATACACAAGTAAAATAAATTTTAAATCAATCCTAAAAACAACCAGAAGCCAGTGCAGTGAAGCCAAAACTGGAGTAATACGTTCTCTCATCTTAGTTCTAGTTAAACCTCTGGCTGCTGCATTTTGGACAAGTTGTAATCTGTCAGTTGTTTTCTTAGGCAGTCCTGAAAAAAGTGCATTGCAGTAATCAAGCCAAGATAAACAAAGGCGTGGATTAGCGTTTTTGCATCGTCCAAAGACAAATAGGCTCTGATTCGTGCAATATTTCTAAGGTGAAAAAAGGCAATCTTGGTAACATGATTAATGTGTGAATTAAAATTCAATTCAGAATCAATAATGACCCCCAGGTTCTTTACTGTTACTTTCTACAGTCAGGTTGCCAAGTCTGCTTATTATTGATTCTTTCTGCTCACTAGAACCGATGAGAACTTCTGTCTTATCCTCATTTAGCTTGAGAAAGTTCTCACTCATCCAACATTTGATGCTAGACAGACAGGTCAACAGCGGGTCTAAAGCACAGCACTTTGACCTGCATTTTTCACATCTGCTCTTTATAACGCCACCAGGAGGCCGACTTATGTAAAACACTTTTATATTACTCCTTCAGACTTTACGCAAATATCATGCACATCGTTACACATAATCTCTATAGTCATATTGTGATCAAGACCGGTCTGTTTTATTTCTCATAGTGCATCCTGATTGGCTAAGATTGGCTTCCAAAGTTTTCAGGAGTGGCCAGCTGTTTTGTATAAAATGCTGCGATCATTAACACAGTGTCGGCATATTCCCACTAGTTACAACACCAAAGTCTGACGTCAATATCGGCAGAGGGCACTAAGTCCACTAAAGTACTTATAATTTGCATTGTAATCTCCATAGGGGGATTTTAGATCAAATCAGAACTGTGACACCAGGCCGTTTCACTCATGGATATGAAGAATCAACTGACTGAGAGAAAACGCTAATGTTACTGCTGTTGAATTAAAGGTATATTCAGTGATTTCACACAAAAAAAAACCTTAGGTTTCGTTTTTGGCTGGGACCCAGCCTTTCGTCCAATCAGGATAGAGAGTCAAAAACGAAACCTAAGGTTTTTTGACCCCCAGGGGTTAACTGGGGACACGGAGGAACTTCTTATATGGTCAGCACACTCTATAGTAGAGAGGATTATCACAACAAAACATGAAAATAAGTGATATTTGAATTAAGTGAAATCACTGAATATACCTTTAAGGGCCTTGCAAACGTGAAGCGAGGAACACAGGCGTTGCTGCCTGGATCAACACAGGTCTCCTCCAGGTCTGCTCAAGAGGGGTGCAACAAAGCAAACGTATAAGAAAAGCTAAACTGAATCCAGGTCTGGTGAGTCGCGGGCGTGTGCACGTAACGACTCGGCGCACGTGTCAAACAAATTCACGGGACCGCGCTCATGTAAATACGTTTTTGTTGTCGCACCGTGACTTCTAAGAGCAAAAATGCAGGTCTGCATGGACTAACTAATGAACTATAGGCGCGTTTTATCGCTCCCCGCAATATGGACAATATCTAATGTTTATTCTTCATTTTTCTCCTCCTACTTCTATATCCTACCTTATTTATTATATTCAATGACTACTGCTCATTTCTGCATATAGTTACTGTACTTATTAATGTATCACTTACTGACATGTTTTCACGAAAATACTTTTAGTACTGTACTTGTACTGTACATTGACAATAAATTGAATCTCATCTCCTCTCATCTCAACTCTCCAGACGCATAAGAACTACAATACCCATGATGCATCACTCCCAGGTGAAGATGAACTCTCCAGACTCAGCCAGGGACATTTCTATTAAACAGGAAGCTGAAGACATTTCTATTAAACAGGAAGCTGAAGACATTTCTATTAAACAGGAAGCTGAAGACGTTTCTATTAAACAGGAAGCTGAAGACGTTAATATTAAACAGGAAGCTGAAGACGTTTCTATTAAACAGGAAGCTGAAGACGTTTCTATTAAACAGGAAGCTGAAGACGTTTCTATTAAACAGGAAGCTGAAGACGTTTCTATTAAACAGGAAGCTGAAGACGTTTCTATTAAACAGGAAGCTGAAGACTTTTCTATTAAACAGGAAGCTGAAGACGTTTCTATTAAACAGGAAGCTGAAGACGTTTCTATTAAACAGGAAGCTGAAGACGTTTCTATTAAACAGGAAGCTGAAGACCAGCCACACCTCAGTAAGTTTAATGTGCTCTTCCTTTCTTTAATATTATCTGTTCTGTAGGGCAGGGGTTCTCAACGTTTTTGGCTGGGGACCACCGGAAATGCTTTGGCCATGTCTCGCGACCCCCGACCCCCCCCCCCCCCCCCCCTCTCTCCACCCCCAATACAAACTGACTAAAATATAACCTTAATATTAGAGAAAATATATGAATACTGAAACCAGATATAATCATTACAGGGACACTTCACCCTTTTTGCAAGAAAATATATGTTAATGATGTTTAGAAGCTTTAGAACACTTTCCTGGAGATCTTTATGTGGTTTTAGATATTTTAGATTGTAGCAGTGAGCCTGTTGTCTCTGATGTCATGGACACTGGGCTCACTTCCTTCCTGGACTACATGTTGTCTCAGTAAGACAGCTCTCCCCCTATCCACAAGGAGGAGCAGTGCACCAAATAATTATGGGAATTGTAGTCCAGGAAGGTAGTGAGACCAGTGTCCATGACATCAGAGACAACAGGCTCACTGCTACAATCTAAAATAACTAAAACCACATATTACACACATAAATACCCCCAGGAAAGTGATCTAAAGCTTCTAAACGTCATTAACATATTTTTTTTTGCAAAAAGGGTGAAGTGTCCCTTTAAGGAAAGTTTGTGCATGTACTATGTAAACCCATTTTCCAGCCATTCCAGATTTAGAAGAGAATATATATATTGGCGACCCCCCGAGGGGTCACAACCCACGGGTTGAGCTCCCCTGCTGTAGGGCTGCCACAATGTCTTATTTTCACTGTACAATAACAAATGGCAAAATAATACCAGGACACTCATAATATAGTCCGGTCGCTTGTGTAATTTCAAACCACATTGGATTCTGTGCAAATGGAATCATTGATTTTTTTGTCCTCTTGAGTTTCCAAAATATGTATTGTAACTGCTCCTAAACCATCTTCATCTGATGCAGAAAAAAGACAACGTCCCGACTGATATCGAGAGGGCTTTTTATTTATCCCAAGCGACAACGTGAAAAACTGCAAAGAAATCACATAACAATATTCTCTTAAACACAATGAAACATGAAATATGAATGTCCTTCTTGTCAGTCAATCATGATGTCCGTATTATATAAACAACGCAATGAAATGTACACAAACAAGTAAACGATACAATGGCAATATAACTTTTACAGACACAAACAAAACAACTGGGAACATACCGTATGCGCCTTCTGCACAGACTTTTAGGAGTTCAGTTAAGTTCTTGTTATTTTTTATATTATTTTCTATATCTTTTGTGGAGACTCTCCGACATGAAAGAGCTCCTTGCACCACTCGGACTGAGTTCAGCTCACACAGGTACAATCAAAGCTGCCTCACTCTAATCACAGGGCTCTTCTCAAACATGCCCAAACCCAACAGGTGATTGAAATGAGGTGATTAGCTGCTTAGGTGAGCCTAATTCAACCTGCCCATGAACCAGACAAACAGAGCACAGTAGATGGCACTATCTCACCATGCATTTACCATATGTACCCAAATAAACACACATAATGTTCACATATACATTTTCAGAAAGGTGAGCAATAAAATTGAATATCACAAAATACCCATTGCTGGGACAGCTACAGTACATGTATAGTTTCCCTAATCTCCTGAAAAT
Organism: Protomyctophum parallelum; assembly: GCF_964188405.1. Taxonomy (NCBI): domain Eukaryota; kingdom Metazoa; phylum Chordata; class Actinopteri; order Myctophiformes; family Myctophidae; genus Protomyctophum; species Protomyctophum parallelum. The sequence goes on along the minus strand of NC_139702.1, from coordinate 56,030,874 downwards.
GTTAACCAACCTTAATTTTCTTTTAAATATTTAACTGGACTAATATCCCGATTTGAAAATCCATCATTGGAATATCTGTCAAATTTCATTTTGAACGGTATTCTCTATTGTATGTAATATTAAATGTCCTTATTACCATAAACAAATCGTATTTAGATTTTCACAAATGCAATGTGAAAGACAGCCGGACTGTATGAATTCACCATGTGATTTTCTTTACAATACAGTATAGTATTGACAGTATTGAGTTACTACATGGATGTAGTAGGTCTAAAACAGGTTTTTATGGTGTGTCTCCGTCTAGAAATGGCTCTGAGTCTGAACGAAAGATACGTATCCCGATACAGTTTCGGGATACGTATTGCCGATTTCCGATGTTTTGACAAATTGTCAGAAATGTAAATGTTTCCAAATCAAATTGAACGTCTTAGTGGATTACATTTAAACAAAAAGCAAAGCAAAAATAAATAATGTTTTAATGGATAAATGCTAAAGATTTAAATATTGTAACTGTCAGACAGAAACTGATTGTGATGTTCGTTTGTTTTAAAGCTGCGTCACACTCACACACAGCATTTCCTGCCGTATCGATATGGCACGATACCATTATCGGCGAGGAATAAGATTAAGATTAAATTAATTGAACCTACCGCTAGTCTGAACTGTGTGAGATAACACAGGACTTTGAATGGCTTTTTCTCAGCTTCATTTGAACCCCAGCATCCCTATATTGTGGGGCGAACAGTTGCCTGAAATAGCAAATCTACAAGCTCACAGAATCTTATAGTATTAGTTCATGAAGCACAGAGGGTTAGTTCACTAAGTATAGAGTGTTTAACTTTCAAACAAGTATTTGAAAGCTTAGCGTCTGCACTTTCTTACTCTTTACAAAACTGAAACATTACCATTATGTGCAACACAATTTCTAGCAGGTGTGAAAAATACTTGCTTGGCCGACTGGCAGCGTGAACAAGACATCTGGCGCTGATCACTACAGTAGTTTGTGAGATTTGATCACTACAGTAGTTTGTGAGATTTGATCACTACAGTAGTTTGTGAGATTTGATCACTACAGTAGTTTGTGAGATTTTCTCCAGACACACAGGCAGACAGATTCACAGACTCTCAGACCCATTTACAGACGTACAGAGCTACGCTATGGAAATGTTTTACATAGATTGTTTAAAAGCTACCATCGGTCCACATTTCAAGCTTTCATTGTCAGACGTTCTTCTGTTTCATAACGTCATGCACTGAGTGGCATGACAAATTTACTACTAAATCAGAGCTCAGATGTGAAAATCATGTTTTAAATTTGTTTCAAAATTTTGTGATTCAATAAAAGAAAATCTGTAACACTATTATTCATTTTGGGGCTAAAGTAACTACATATATAACTGCCAGTGTTTTTGGCAGCACATTTTGATTTTAGTTGTAGAATAGTTTTCATTTAGTTTTAGTCACATTTTAGTCTCACATTTTAGTCACCTAGAATGTTAGTCTAGTTTTAGTCGACTAAATCTACAGTTGATTTAACCCTAACCCTAACCATTGTGTCCTTGTAGAACAGCTATTGTAAGCATGGAACTATGCTGTCGTAATGACTGTTTTACGCGTTGTGTCCTTGTAGAACAGCTATTTTAAGCATGGAACTAGTTGTAAAATGACTTATAATGGATCTCTTGTTCACTAGTCCCTTCCTAACATTTTAGTCTTGTTTTTTTTTTTGAAGAAATTGTCAGTATATGTAGTTTTAGTCATCATAGCTTAGTTTTCATTTAGTTTCATTTTAGTTTTTGTCAGTGAAAAAAGGTAGTCGACGAACATTTCTCGTCTTAGTATTAGTCGACGAAAACAACACTGATTACTTCAAATTATTATTTGTTTGCGTATTTTGCTAACATTTGCTAAACGGTTTAGTCAATCTTATCTAGTTAGGTAAAAAAATATTTTGTACATGGAACATCGGAATCCAGTGTTGACCATAATGTTATGTTTCTGCTCCTAGACATCCTTCACATGGTTGTGTGTAAAGAGGAGGTTTCCCCTAAACAGGAGAGGAGCCCCAGTCTGCTCCAGGAGGAACCAGAGCCTCCACACATTAATGATGAACAGGAGGAGCTTAAAGAGGAACAGGAGGAACTACCTCAAAGACCAGAGGAACCTGTTGGGTCAACGTTGACATTACTAGCAGTGAAAGGTGAAGAAGAAAATGATGATATTGATGATGATGATGAAGAAGACATCTCTTCCCACTGCTCTGAAGTTCAAGTTGAACTTGAATCTGACACTGAAGTCACTGAAAACAGTGATGATTGGGAGGAGACCAGTGAAGACGATGAGGAAGAACGGCGTGACAAACCTTTCCAATGTAAACATTGTAACAAGAGTTTCAGAGTGTCAGGTCACCTGAAGATACACCTTCGTGTCCACACTGGAGAAAAACCTTTCCAATGTAAACATTGTAACAAGAGTTTCAGTCAGTCAGGTTCCCTGAAGACACACCTTCGTGTCCACACTGGCGAAAAACCTTTCCAATGTAAACATTGTAAGAAGAGTTTCAGAAGGCCAGGTGACCTGAAGACACACCTTCGTGTCCACACTGGAGAAAAACCTTTCCAATGTAAACATTATAACAAGAGTTTCAGGGAGTCAGGTTCCCTGTGGAAACACCTTCGTGTCCACACTGGAGAAAAACCTTTCCAATGTAAACATTGTAACAAGAGTTTCAGTAGGTCAGGAAACCTGAATACACACCTTCGTGTCCACACTGGAGAAAAACCTTTCCAATGTAAACATTGTAGCAAGCGTTTCAGTGACTCAGGTTCCCTGAAGATACACCTTCGTGTCCACACTGGAGAAAAACCTTTCCAATGTAAACATTGTAACAAGAGTTTCCGTAGGTCAGATCACCTGAAGACACACCTTCTTGTCCACACTGGAGAAAAACCTTTCCAATGTAAACATTGTAACGAGAGTTTCAGTTTGTCAGATTCCCTGAAAACACACCTTCGTGTCCACACTGGAGAAAAACCTTTCCAATGTAAACATTGTAACAAGAGTTTCAGTTACTCAGCTCTCCTGAAGAGACACCTGAGTGTCCACACTGTAGAAAAACCTTTCCAATGTGTAGCGGTTTGTTGGGGCGAGCTCGCGTCGGGGTGCCAGTCAGAGACCCAGTCTGATAAATGAGGTAAAATAATAACAGCCCCAACCACCGTACAAGGGATAGATAAATAAATATATCAACCCCTGGAACAAACAGTAGACACACAATAATACCATACAGAATCATAAAGGAAACACGCACACACAGAGGACTTCATTTAAGTGAGCAGTGTATTGTATATTCAACAGTGAACCCAAACCCCAAATCAAATAATAAATGTTCAAATGTTTTCTTGAAGACAATATTCAGTTCCCACGTCACTCACGTGTGAACCAATATGACGTACAAATAATGTTCAGGCAAGCAGCACCAGTATCAGACAGCCACGCTCCGTCTGGGAAATTACTAACACTCACTTCTTGGATGGTGTGGTGTTGACTAGTCCCACAGCGGGCTACAAACTACGCACTGTTTGTCTCTCACAAGCCAGAGGTAGGCTACACACGGACACGATCAGCGGGCGGCCGAGTTGACAGCTGTCAGTGTCGACAGCCAACTTCCTCAAGCGCGCTCCCGTTCCATTCATTAATTCTCGTAGCGCACGGGCACGTGACAGAGGATAGTGTTAAAGGCACTACAAAAAAAAGGAGCAAAAAAAAATAAGTTTCCACTATAAATTAGCTCATTGGGAGGATCAGATTAAACAGCGGTATGTTCGCAAGGAGGTCGATAGACAAGGACAATATTATGAATTATTCATTATACTGCTTCTATAATTCAAAACAAATGTGGGTAAATTCTCCCTGTAGGCTACAGCACGGCCACCCAGGCATGGAATGGCCTGAACCCTTCATCAAAAAATGCATATCACTTACATATTTTAACACAGGCCTGAAAATCCACCTCTCAGCAGGCCCCTCCCCCAGGCCCAAGGGAGAGGAAATGATCACTTCTCCCTTAAACAGCTGATCACCCCCTGATGTACGTATTGAGGATTTTTTTTTAAGTGACGCCCAAAAAGTGATTGGCCGGAATGACATTTGTGATGATTTGATTGGCTGAGCACGGAATGTGATTCATGATAATGTTTGATAAGAGCGCCCCTCTCTTCACACAAGTGTGATTTTTGTTTTTCATGTCTATGAACTGATTGCATAGGGCCTAAATGGAAACAAGACCACAAGGACTTTTCTTTATTTGTTTTTATTTTGTTTGTACTATCCCTTCTGGAATAAGTGTTTACTCTGTGTCTATTTTTACATTTATGTCTAATAAACTAATCAATCAATCCTGTCAATAGAGGCCTCCATTCTCCTGCTCTTTTGTTTAGTTCTCATTTTAAACCCTTAAACGTATTAACAAATTTATGTTGACTTTATTTTTATTATTTGCCACACTTGACACTTGGCATTACAGTATTGCATATTATGTTTGCTGTTTTTATAGAATGTTACTGTGTTAATGTTTGATTTGAATCTCTTGAGAGCGTAAAACAAAACCAAATGGACCCAGTGGGCATAAAAGGGACACAGATGGGTGGAATGGGTACCGTGTGACACACACCGTCACACGGGTATTACATAGGCGGGTGGGGGAACGCCCTACCAACAGTCATTAAGACATGTGAATCCCTTGACTCCTTCAAAAACGCTCTTAAAGGGCACCTACGGACGGCTGCAATTTGAAACTGGCCCCCGTAAAATCTGAATCCCCCCCCACACCGCCCCCCCTCCCTTTTCCCCTCACTGTATATGTTTCTTTTCCCTTTTACTTCTTTTATGATGAATTCCTGTTCTGTTCTTTGACTATATGGAAGTGTCTATTTGTACGTCTCTAAATGTTTTGATGAATTGAACATGGTGGACCCTCTTGTTAACAAGTGTAATGCTTAATTAGGTCGTCCACTCACAGTTAACAGTCTTTGTATTGAGTTTGTGCTTGAAATGTACTGTAATTCTGCAAACTGTTAATAAATAAATAAATCAATTAAAATAACGTCCACTTTCCAGCTATTCCGGATTAAACAAAAGTCTCAAGGTGCATGGCTAGTGCCTACCTGCTCATTCCTGGCTTCTCTCCTGCTGTGCGGACGTGCATCGCTGCCTCCCTGCCTCGCTTGCTGCTCATGAAGTTTTGCCAATCCCACCGCCTCCCCAGCATCCACCTGTAGGCTCTGTTTCCAGATGACCCGGCCCGGGGGAGACTTAATTAATTCCCTGAATTTCAATTTGTCTTATAACTTAACTAAAATGTTAATGTTACAGGGAATTAATAGGGACAGAGCTCTGACGCCAAACTATGCTTCATATAACTCAAATATATATTCAACATTAATTCCAAGAGTTTTCTTACTGAACTCACTTTACAAAAACAGAAAAATATAAATGTTTAGTTAAAAAAAAAATGAACTGAAAAGGTTAAAAACTATAGTTACAAGATAAAAGGTAGAATGGTACTGTAGGTGAGGAATGAGTCTGAAAAAGGTGGGTTTTGAGTTAGTGAATTATGCAGTCACGTCCAGATTAACTGGTCATCAATAATGCTATCTCTATTTTATTAATAATAGGTACCAGGAAAAGAAACACTAATGAAATAGAATTGATTCAAAATTCAAATACGTCACATTGTGGGATGATCAGTAAATGTAGTCACCTGGTTTTAGTGTTAGTCTAGTTTTAGTCGACTAAATATCATCAGACTAAAATGTATTTTGGCGGGCCTTGTGCCCGTCATAATGATTAATTTTACACTTGCTGAAAATAGCCGATCTACAAGCTCACAACACGTCACACTGCAAAGTGTTGTGAGCTTGTAGATCTCCTATGTTCAGCATGTAACCAAGTGTAAAATGAATTATACTGGATCTCTTGTCCACTAGTCCCTTCCTAACATTTTAGTCTAGTTTTTATTTGTTGATTAAATTGTCATATATTTAGTCTTAAGGCTCATACATAGTCTGGTTTTACGGTGGTGGGGTGACCACCGAACTACAACATGACGTCACGAGCCGCGGTGAAGAGCAAACCACCGCCACCCTCCAGCCCTTCTCTCTGTTTTTACTCACCACCTCTCAATGTTATTTCAGCTCCGGTGGTCAGCTCACCACCGGAGCGGTGGTCACCTTACCACCGAAAATCCAGACTATGAATAGGCCTTTAGTTTGTCATAATAGCTTAGTTTTCATTTAGTTTCCATTTAGTTTGCTGCAGTAGAGGCCTATTCATAGTCTGGATTTTCGGTGGTGAGGTGACCACCGCTCCGGTGGTGAGCTGACCACCGGAGGGTGAGCTGACCACCGGAGCTGAAATAACGTTGAGCGGTGGTGAGTAAAAACAGAGAAGGGCTGGAGCAGTGGCGATGGTTTGCTCTTCACCGTGGCTCAGTGACGTCATGTTGTAGTTCGGTGGTCACCTAACCACCGTAAATCCAGACTATGAATGAGCCGTCAGTCGACGAAAATTTGTTGTCATAGTAATAGTTGATGAAATCAACACTGATGATCACAGAGAGTCAACTGTATCTACCATATACAGTACATGAACTTGCAGTAGGCCACATGGAAGGGCTTGCTAGAAGTGCCTGAAAGCTTAGCAAACCAACATAACCTTTGTCTCAAATTGACCAGCAAAACTATAATCCACAATGTTAGTAGGCCTAGTGTGTCCTTGCTCCAACTTGCTTGGAAATGTGCATATTGCCAACAGGCACGTGCAGATAGCAGCTAAGGGGGTGAGCCTGTGCATTTCATATTTAATGTTAAGCCTAGAATCAAGCCATCCAGGATCCTGGTGACCCATGGCCATAAAACCTTTGATTCTGTGAATAAATTAAAATGAAAACGCTAAACAAAGGTTATTTACTAAATGTACATATCATTTTAAATAATCAATCTTTTTTTCTTTCCCCACAGAATCAAAGGTTTTATGGTCATGAATCACCAGGATCCTGGATGGATTGATTCTAGGCTTAGAATAATTGATATAAGTATTTTAGTAAATATCTAAGGGTTTTCAGTGGGTCCAGAACCCACTGCTATGCTCCATAGCTGCTACCCACTGTATTACACTGTACCATGGCTCCCTCTAGTGACCGTTTATATTTAGTGCACAGTCTGCACAGCGTACGCTCCAGCAGCGCTACTGCGCATGTGCAAAACCCAGTGTGTTCTCCATTATTGTTTCGGGAGCTGCTGCTACAATCCACAGACAGAACAACAATAAGAAGAAGTTTGTTAAAACAACATCATGGCGTCTGACTGTTGACACTTTGATATGCAGAGAAAACTAAAAGGTGTGGTTTGAAAACAGTGTGGTCGTTAAGCAGGAGGAGGACGTGTGTTTGTTAGCAGCTCAACCACTGAAAGAAACACAGCTACAGGTAAAAAGATGAACTGATTCACCACGTTGTGTTTTTACTACGGTTATATTTTATATTATTGACTCATCTTTTAACATGGAACATATGAAGCACAATAGCCTATAGGCCTACATTGTTTGGTATCGCATCTTGAATCAACAATGTTGATGCCACTATTATTTTACCATTACGTTACATATAAGAGAGAGAGAGAGAGAGAGAGAGAGAGAGTTATGACAGTCAAGTCAGTAGGGTAGGATTCTGCTAGCCCCTCTCGGGACCCTACGTAAAACTTTTCTGATATTTTGTTGAGTTTTACGTTGGGTCCCTGCTCACTACTGTATTTTCGTATGGAAATTCCTATACGCGGAAGTGGAGATTCTCTCTAAAATAGGACCCGCGGCATGTGACGCCATTATTTTCCTTGAGTTATTCTGAATTCGGTAACTTTAAGTAGCTATACATCCAGCTGCGAATATCTCCTGTGGCGCGGAAGCCGCTAAGTATTTTTAATCTTTGTTTGACCGATTTGGTCGCTTTATTTCTTCTTGTTTGTTTACCGTTTATTGTACCGCCTCCCGGTGTGCGGTTGGCTTGTGCGGCTACGTCCCTGCCTCTGATCTGCTGTGTCATAGCTATAGCGCCACTAGCTAGCCAGATAGGCGGTACAATGAGGTGTCAATAAACAAGGAAGGAAAAGAAGAATCCAAGCTTCCAAATCGGGCAAACATATATTAAAAATACTTAACGGCTTCCGCGCCACAGGAGATATTCGCAGCGGCATGTAGCCTATGTGTACTTATACTTTACATATTCAGAAAGCCTCACACTGAATAATATCGTCATAGAGCGCGGGGAGCAGCGAAACATGGAGTAAATGTTTTAAACAGGTGGCATGGACGACGTGGAACAGGACCCAATGCACTGGGTCGAACAAATGTCAGAAACTTCAGTAGCATTTGGGTTCTGCTTGGAGGGCTAGGATTCTGCTAGCCCTAGAATGTCTCTGTTACATACATTTGGTACAGTATTCAACATAACAGAGCCATATACAGTGTCCTGACTTGAGGGTTGCAGCGGCAGAACGGCAGCATGAATGTGATAAATGCTCCGTTTGCACTCACCCATTCAATAATTCCAAAGACGTGGAGTGAGATATTGTCCTCTAGTTTCACATCCATGTGAAAGTTCTGGCACAAAACGTGTATTTAGTCAAATATCTCCACTTTTTTCACGAGCTGCACCCGCGGACGGCTTTCTCTCCGTGCGAGGGGCCCGGAATGACAGCTGGAGTGAATTAATCAAAATGTCCTCCGATCATCACAAACGTCATCACCAATTGACCAGGGAAGCCCAAATGTTTGGGGCAGGTCAGGTGCATTGCGATAGGTGCTGGGTAATTAATCACACCACCTGCCAATTGTGTGCTACGAGGATACATTTTAGAAAAGCACTAAGACTTGTTTACATCCATGTTCAATTCATTAGAACATTTAAAGACGTATGCCTACAGATTTACGGGGGGGGGGGGGGGGGGGGGGGGGGATGGAAGTAATCATGCAGTTAAATGCCTCCGTGAAGTTGGCACCCCATATGATGAAAACATGAATCAAAATGGTGTCATTCTTTAGTGCTGCATTTGTGACATAAATTATATCACCCCCCATCTTTAGGTCCAAATTGAACAATACTATTCTTTCGTGTTTTTTGTTCTCTAATTTGTGCTATTTGGTATTTTTTTATATAAATTGCTATGCTGTGTGTTACTATAGGCATGTTAATGACTGTCATCATGGGGGAAATTTACGACACAATTCAGCACAAATTACTAAAGAATTACACCATTTTGTGGAGAGTATGTTTTGCAAATTGTGCGTGCGTGTGTGCACGCCTCCGTCCGTCTACAGCTAATCTCCGGTACCGTTGGCCTGTCCGATGCCAAACTTTGCACACACTCCCTGGATGCCAACGACAAACATCTGCCCCAATTCCTACACAACGACCTGTTGTAGCGCCACCATGAGGCCGACCTTTCCAAACACATTTATTTACATTACTCGTACACATTTTATCCATACATCACGCAAATCAGTAAACACTATCTCCATAGTCATGTCATCAACACGGACCTGTGTGCAATTTGAGGGACATTTTGTATGCACATTCCCATTAGGTGGAGGACGAAACACCTCATGGTGGCGCTATAACTGGCCCATTCCTGTGTTTATCTTCAACTGCACCGATCTGTGTAAAACTTTGTATGCAAACTCTCTAGAGGCCAAGGAAAAACAAACCATTGACCTGCATTCTTCACATCTGCTCTTTATAGCGCCACCAGGAGGCCTATGTAAAACACATTTTTTTATATTACTCCTTCAGATCGTTACACAAAATAATCTAATAATCATAATAATCTCTATAGTCATGTGATCAAGACGGGTGTGTTTTATTTCTCATAGTGCATCCTGATTGGCTAAGATTGGCTTCCAAAGATTTCAGGAGTGGCCTGTTTTGTACAAAATGCTGCAATCATCAAGTGTCCGATTGCGGTGAAACTGTGCACGCATATTCCCACTAGTTATAGAGCACTGAAGTCTGACGTCAATATGGGCATAGGGCACTACGTCCACGGGTTCATGTACTTTTAATTTGCATTGTAATCTCCATAGGGGGATTTACTTCTGAGGTGATCTAAAATCACAATCAAAACTGTATTTTATGAATCACGTTAACTATAGAGCTAAATCTATTTGTCTGCACTTACTTTTACAACATATAAGCAAATCAACTGCTTTTGATTTGGCTCTAAATGAATCGCGTGACTGTTGAGAGCCCAGCATTTAGGTGCATATACTGTACCTCCATAGATTGATTACTTTATAAACAGTTTGCAGAAAAATTAAAGCACAGGAACGTATATAGCCTATAGTTGATACAAGGTCTGCTAAGAGGATTTTATAATCCATAAAAGCACTATGGCTTGTTTCCATTAGGGGTCCTTCATATTAAATTAATTTGAACATTAAAGACAACATTTGTCACAACAACAATATCATTATTGTGAACTGTATATTTAATATACAGTACAAATTGCAATTGGGAACCGTTAGGAACCGGAACCGTTAAGAGGGATCCGGGAAGGATCCGGAACCGTTACAATCCTAACGAATCCCAACCCAGTCAGAACTGTGATTGAAAAATAAGCATATCATCCAGGCCATTTCATGGATATGAAGAATCAACTGACTGAGAGAAAACGCTACTGCTGCTAAATTAAGGGCCTTGCAAACGTGAAGCGTGGAACGCAGGCGTTGTTGCCTGTATCAACACAGGTCTCCTCCAGGTCTGTTCAAGAGGTGCGCAACAATTAATGCAAGCGTAAAAAATAAGATAAACAGAATCCAGGTCTGGTGAGTCGCGGGCGTGTGCACATAACGACTCCGAGCACATGTGTAACGTGTGATCTGCGTTGTGTTGTAGAATAACGAAGTTCCGGACGACTTCTCTCTTTGTTGACAGCTTTTAATCTGATAAAATACACAGACGTATCTGGTCAGCTTCTGTCTGCGTAACACACCCAATCCTCAGCACGTCATGGGCATGTCTCATGTTAGACTGACCCCATAATCAATGAACATACGAGAGATTTCAAGGCAATAACAACACAATGTACCTGATAAAATACACAGACGTATCTGGTCAGCTTCTGTCTGCGTAACACACCCAATCCTCAGCACGTCTATAATAGAATTAGCAACGTGACCAAGAGCTGTTTTTCATAAACAGTTTACAGTTTAGTATGTCAAAATAATTAATTGAAAACATGTACAAAACAACTTCATGTTGGTACATTTAGCATGTTTAGAACAACTAATATTCATCACAGTATCACAGTAAACATACAGACTCTTGTTGAAAATATAGTGTGCTGAGGAACACATCTTACCATGGGCACGTCTCATGTTAGACTGACACCACTCTAAACGTGGACGCCAGTGTTATTCAATGAGGTGCCGCCCACTAACCAATATGAAATGTCCTTACTGATGGAGCAAGTGGAACCCACTAAACTCTGTTACACGTGCAAAACAAATTCACGGGACCGCGCTCATGTAAATACGCTTTTGTTGTCGCACCGCGACTTCTAAGAGCAAAAATGCAGGTCTGCATGAACTAACTAATGAACTATAGGCACGTTTTATCGCTCCCCGCAATATGGACAATATCTAATTTTTATTCTTCATTTTTCTCCTCCTACTTCTATATCCTACCATATTTAATGACTACTGCTCATATCTGCATTTAGTTACTGTATTTATTAATGTATCACTTACTGACATGTTTGCACGAAAATACTTTTAGTACTGTACTTGTACTGTACATTGACAATAAATTGAATCTCATCTCCTCTCATCTCAACTCTCCAGACTCATAAGAACTACAATACCCATGATGCATCACTCCCAGGTGAAGATGAACTCTCCAGACTCAGCCAGGGACATTTCTATTAAACAGGAAGCTGAAGACATTTCTATTAAACAGGAAGCTGAAGACGTTTCTATTAAACAGGAAGCTGAAGACGTTTCTATTAAACAGGAAGCTGAAGACGTTTCTATTAAACAGGAAGCTGAAGACGTTTCTATTAAACAGGAACATGAAGACCAGCCACACCTCCGTAAGTTTCATATAGGAAATCATATTAAAATCATTAAGGAAAGTGTATGCATGTACTATGTGTGGGACCGTACCTATGTTCCCTCAGCCTACGACAACCTACCTCCTCCCTCACCCTAACCCTAACCTCCCCCGGGGCAGACACCTAAACCTAACCGCAACCCTCTCCCGACCCGCAGCGCACCCCCGGGGCAGACACCTAAACCTAACCGCAACCCTCTCCCGACCCGCAGCGCACCTCGGGGCTGAGGGAACATAGGGCTGAGGGAACATAGGTATGACCCCCTATGGGTCATTCAGTTGCAAAAAAAGAAAAGAGATTTAGAAGAGAATATATATATTGGCGACCCCCCGAGGGGTCGCGACCCACGGGTTGAGCTCCCCTGCTGTAGGGCTGCCACAATGTCTCATTTTCACTGTACAATAACAATGGCAAAAAATACCATACATACACTCATAATATAGTCCAGTTTGTAATCCATGTAATATTTGATTTCCTTATTACCATAAACAAAATCGTATTTTGATTTTCACAAATGCAATGTGAAAGACAACCGGACATAATTTTTATACAACCGTATAAATTCACCATGTGATTTTCTTTACAATACAGTATTGTATTGACAGTATTGACCTACTACATCCATAATTATTATGGATGTAGTAGGTCTAAAACAGGTTTTTATGGTGCGTCTCCGTCTATAAATGGCTCTGTGAGTCTGAACGATAGATACGTATCACAAAATAGAGTCCTAGACCACAGATTGCCGATGTTTTGACAAATAGTCAGAAATGTAAACATTTTCAAATCAAATTGAACATCATAGTGGATAACATTTAAACAAAATTGTTGTTTGTTTTAAAGCCGCGTCACACACAGCATTTCCTGCCGTATCGATATGGTACGATACCATTATCGGCGAGGAATACAATAGGATTATTGCCACATGGATTAATTGAACCCACCGCTAGTCTGAACTGTGTGAGATAACAGGTCTTTGAATGGCTTTTTCTCAGCTTCTTCATTTGAGGTTTAACCATTTGAACCCCAGCATCCCTATATTGTGGGGAGAACAGTTGCCTGAAATAGCAAATCTACAAGCTCACAGATACATATCTTATAGTATTAGTTCATGAAGCACAGAGGGTTAGTTCACTAAGTATAGAGTGTTTAACTTTCAAACAAGTATTTGAAAGCTTAGCGTCTGCACTTTCTTACTCTTTACAAAACTGAAACGCCTACCATTATGTGCGACACAATTTCTAGCAGGTGTGAAAAATACTTGCTTGGCCGACTGGCAGCGTGAACAAGACATCTGGCGCTGATCACTACAGTAGTTTGTGAGATTTGATCACTACAGTAGATTGTGAGATTTGATCACTACAGTAGTTTGTGAGATTTGATCACTACAGTAGTTTGTGAGATTTGATCACTACAGTAGTTTGTGAGATTTGATCACTACAGTAGTTTGTGAGATTTGATCACTACAGTAGATTGTGAGATTTGATCACTACAGTAGTTTGTGAGATTTGATCACTACAGTAGTTTGTGAGATTTGATCACTACAGTAGTTTGTGAGATTTGATCACTACAGTAGTTTGTGAGATTTGATCACTACAGTAGTTTGTGAGATTTTCTCCAGACACACAGGCAGACAGATTCACAGACTCTCAGACCCATTTACAGATGTACAGAGCTACGCTATGGAAATGTTTTACATAGATTGTTAAGCTACTGTACCATCGGTCCACATTTCAAGCTTTCATTGTCAGAAGTTCTTCTGCTTCATAACGTCATGCACTGAGTAGCATGACAAATTTACTACTAAATCAGAGCTCAGATGTGAAAATCATGTTTTAAATTTGTTTAAAAATTTCGTGATTCAATAAACAAAAATCTGTAACACTATTATTCATTTTGGGGCTAAAGTAACTACATATACAACTGCCAGTGTTTTTGGCAGCACATTTTTATTTTAGTTATAGAATAGTTTTCATTTAGTTTTAGTCACATTTTAGTCACCTAGAATATTAGTCTAGTTTTAGTCGACTAAATCTACAGTTGATTTAGTCGAAGAAATTTTATTTTGGCGGGCCTTGATGCTGTCGCAAGGACTGTTTTACGCGTTGTGTCCTTGTAGAACAGCTATTTTCAGCATGGAACTAGTTAAATGACTTAATGGATATCTTGTTCACTAGTCCCTTCCTAACATTTTAGTCTAGTTTTTATTTGTTGAAGAAATTGTCAGTATATGTAGTTTTAGTTTTAGTTTAGTTTTTGTCAGTGAAAAAAGGTAGTCGACGAACATTTCTCGTCTTAGTATTACTGATTGCTTCAAATTATTTCTTTTGCGTATTTTGCTAAAATCTTGCTAAACGGTTTAGTCAATCTTATCTAGGTAGGTAAAAATATATTTTGTACATGGAACATGGAAGAAGAAGATTTACATTTTCGGAATCCAGTGTTGACCATCATGTTATGTTTCTGCTCCTAGACATCCTGCACATGGTTGTGTGTAAAGAGGAGGTTTCCCCTAAACAGGAGAGGAGCCCCAGTCTGCTCCAGGAGGAAACAGAGCCTCCACACATTAATGATGAACAGGAGGAGCTTAAAGAGGAACAGGAGGAACTACCTCAAAGACCAGAGGAACCTGTTGGGTCAATGTTGACAAATGATGATAATGATTATGATGGAGAAGACATCTCTTCCACTGCTCTGAGGTTGAAGTTGAACTTGAATCTGACACTGAAGTCACTGAAGACAGTGATGATTGGGAGGAGACCAGTGAAGACGATGAGGACGAACGGCGTGACAAAACTTTCCAATGTAAACATTGTAACAAGAGTTTCAGAGTGTCAGGTCACCTGAAGATACACCTTCGTGTCCACACTGGAGAAAAACCTTTCCAATGTAAACATTGTAACAAGAGTTTCAGTCAGTCAGGTAACCTTAGGAGGCACCAGCGTGTCCACACTGGAGAACAACCTTTCCAATGTAAACGTTGTAGCAAGCGTTTCAGTGACTCAGGTTCCCTGAAAACACACCTTCGTGTCCACACTGGAGAAAAACCTTTCCAATGTAAACATTGTAACAAGAGTTTCAAATCGTCAGGTTCCCGGAAGAGGCACCAGCGTGTCCACACTGGAGAAAAATCTTTCCAATGTAAACATTGTAACAAGAGTTTCAGTGCGTCAGGTTCCCTGAAGATACACCTTCGTGTCCACACTGGAGAAAAACCTTTCCAATGTAAACATTGTAACAAGAGTTTCATTGTTTCTGGTAACCTGAAGACACACCTTCGTGTCCACACTGGAGAAAAACCTTTCCAATGTAAACATTGTAACAAGAGTTTCAGGGAGTCAGGTTACCTGAAGAAACACCTTCGCGTCCACACTGGAGAAAAACCTTTCCAATGTAAACATTGTAACAAGAGTTTTCAGATTTCCAGGTCACCTGAATACACACCTTCGTGTCCACACTGGAGAAAAACCTTTCCAATGTAAACATTGTAACAAGCGTTTCAGTGACTCAGGTTCCCTGAAGAAACACCTTCGTGTCCACACTGGAGAAAAACCTTTCCAATGTAAACATTGTAACAAGAGTTTCAAACATTCAGTTTCCCTGAAAACACACCAGAGTGTCCACACTGGAGAGAAACCTTTCCAATGTAAACATTGTAATGAGAGTTTCAGTTTGTCAGATTCCCTGAAAACACACCTTCGTGTCCACACTGGAGAAAAACCTTTCCAATGTAAACATTGTAACAAGAGTTTCAGTTACTCAGCTCTCCTGAAGAGACACCTGAGTGTCCACACTATAGAAAAACCTTTCCAATGTGTAGCGGTTTGAAAAAAATAATAACAGCCCCAACCACCGTACAAGGGATAGATAAATAAATATATCAACCCCTGGAACAAACAATAGACACACAATAATACCATACAGAATCATAAAGGAAACACGCACACACAGAGGACTTCATTTAAGTGAGCAGTGTATTGTATATTCAACAGTGAACCCAAACCCCAAATCAAATAATAAATGTTCAAATGTTTTCTTGAAGACAATATTCAGTTCCCACGTCACTCACGTGTGAACCAATATGACGTACAAATAATGTTCAGGCAAGCAGCACCAGTATCAGACAGCCACGCTCCGTCTGGGAAATTACTAACACTCACTTCTTGGATGGTGTGGTGTTGACTAGTCCCACAGCGGGCTACAAACTACGCACTGTTTGTCTCTCACAAGCCAGAGGTAGGCTACACACGGACACGATCAGCGGGCGGCCGAGTTGACAGCTGTCAGTGTCAACGGCCAACTTCCTCAAGCGCGCTCCCGTTCCATTCATTCATTCTCGTAGCGCACGGGCACGTGACAGAGGATAGTGTTAAAGGCACTACAAAAAAAAGGAGCAAAAAAAAATAAGTTTCCACTATAAATTAGCTCATTGGGAGGATCAGATTAAACAGCGGTATGTTCGCAAGGAGGTCGATAGACAAGGACAATATTATGAATTATTCATTATACTGCTTCTATAATTCAAAACAAATGTGGGTAAATTCTCCCTGTAGGCTACAGCACGGCCACCCAGGCATGGAATGGCCTGAACCCTTCATCAAAAAATGCATATCACTTACATATTTTAACACAGGCCTGAAAATCCACCTCTCAGCAGGCCCCTCCCCCAGGCCCATGGGAAAGGAAATGATCACTTCTCCCTTAAACAGCTGATCACCCCCTGATGTACGTATTGAGGATTTTTTTTTAAGTGACACCAAAAAGTGATTGGCCGGAATGACATTTGTGATGATTTGATTGGCTGAGCACGGAATGTGATTCATGATAATGTTTGATAAGAGCGCCCCTCTCTTCACACAAGTGTGATTTTTGTTTTTCATGTCTATGAACTGATTGCATAGGGCCTAAATGGAAACAAGACCACAAGGACTTTTCTTTATTTGTTTTTATTTTGTTTGTACTATCCCTTCTGGAATAAGTGTTTACTCTGTGTCTATTTTTACATTTATGTCTAATAAACTAATCAATCAATCCTGTCAATAGAGGCCTCCATTCTCCTGCTCTTTTGTTTAGTTCTCATTTTAAACCCTTAAACGTATTAACAAATTTATGTTGACTTTATTTTTATTATTTGCCACACTTGACACTTGACATTACAGTATTGCATATTATGTTTGCTGTTTTTATAGAATGTTACTGTGTTAATGTTTGATTTGAATCTCTTGAGAGCGTAAAACAAAACCAAATGGACCCAGTGGGCATAAAAGGGACACAGATGGGTGGAATGGGTACCGTGTGACACACACCGTCACACGGGTATTACATAGGCAGGTGGGGGAACGCCCTACCAACAGTCATTAAGACATGTGAATCCCTTGACTCCTTCAAAAACGCTCTTAAAGGGCACCTACGGACGGCTGCAATTTGAAACTGGCCCCCGTAAAATCTGAATCCCCCCCCCCCCACACCGCCCCCCCTCCCTTTTCCCCTCACTGTATATGTTTCTTTTCCCTTTTACTTCCTTTATGATGAATTCCTGTTCTGTTCTTTGACTATATGGAAGTGTCTATTTGTACGTCTCTAAATGTTTTGATGAATTGAACATGGTGGACCCTCTTGTTAACAAGTGTAATGCTTAATTAGGTCGTCCACTCACAGTTAACAGTCTTTGTATTGAGTTTGTGCTTGAAATGTACTGTAATTCTGCAAACTGTTAATAAATAAATAAATCAATTAAAATAACGTCCACTTTCCAGCTATTCCGGATTAAACAAAAGTCTCAAGGTGCATGGCTAGTGCCTACCTGCTCATTCCTGGCTTCTCTCCTGCTGTGCGGACGTGCATCGCTGCCTCCCTGCCTCGCTTGCTGCTCATGAAGTTTTGCCAATCCCACCGCCTCCCCAGCATCCACCTGTAGGCTCTGTTTCCAGATGACCCGGCCCGGGGGAGACTTAATTAATTCCCTGAATTTCAATTTGTCTTATAACTTAACTAAAATGTTAATGTTACAGGGAATTAATACGGACAGAGCTCTGACGCCAAACTATGCTTCATATAACTCAAATATATATTCAACATTAATTCCAAGAGTTTTCTTACTGAACTCGCTTTACAAAAACAGAAAAATATAAATGTTTAGTTAAAAAAGAGAAAAAAAATGAACTGAAAAGGTTAAAAACTATAGTTACAAGATAAAAGGTAGAATGGTACTGTAGGTGAGGAATGAGTCTGAAAAAGGTGGGTTTTGAGTTAGTGAATTATGCAGTCACGTCCAGATTAACTGGTCATCAATAATGCTATCTCTATTTTATTAATAATAGGTACCAGGAAAAGAAACACTAATGAAATAGAAATGATTCAAAATTCAAATACGTCACATTGTGGGATGATCAGTAAATGTAGTCACCTGGTTTTAGTGTTAGTCTAGTTTTAGTCGACTAAATATCATCAGACTAAAATGTATTTTGGCGGGCCTTGTGCCCGTCATAATGATTAATTTTACACTTGCTGAAAATAGCCGATCTACAAGCTCACAACACGTCACACTGCAAAGTGTTGTGAGCTTGTAGATCTCCTATGTTCAGCATGTAACCAAGTGTAAAATTAATTATACTGGATCTCTTGTCCACTAGTCCCTTCCTAACATTTTAGTCTAGTTTTTATTTGTTGATTAAATTGTCATATATTTAGTCTTAGTTTGTCATAATAGCTTAGTTTTCATTTAGTTTCCATTTAGTTTGCTGCAGTAGAGGCCTATTCATAGTCTGGATTTTCGGTGGTGAGGTGACCACCGCTCCGGTGGTGAGCTGACCACCGGAGCTGAAATAACGTTGAGCGGTGGTGAGTAAAAACAGAGAAGGGCTGGAGCAGTGGCGATGGTTTGCTCTTCACCGTGGCTCAGTGACGTCATGTTGTAGTTCGGTGGTCACCTAACCACCGTAAATCCAGACTATGAATGAGCCGTCAGTCGACGAAAATTTGTTGTCATAGTAATAGTTGATGAAATCAACACTGATGATCACAGAGAGTCAACTGTATCTACCATATACAGTACATGAACTTGCAGTAGGCCACATGGAAGGGCTTGCTAGAAGTGCCTGAAAGCTTAGCAAACCAACATAACCTTTGTCTCAAATTGACCAGCAAAACTATAATCCACAATGTTAGTAGGCCTAGTGTGTCCTTGCTCCAACTTGCTTGGAAATGTGCATATTGCCAACAGGCACGTGCAGATAGCAGCTAAGCGGGTGAGCCTGTGCATTTCATATTTAATGTTAAGCCTAGAATCAAGCCATCCAGGATCCTGGTGACCCATGGCCATAAAACCTTTGATTCTGTGAATAAATTAAAATGAAAACGCTAAACAAAGGTTATTTACTAAATGTACATATCATTTTAAATAATCAATCTTTTTTTCTTTCCCCACAGAATCAAAGGTTTTATGGTCATGAATCACCAGGATCCTGGATGGATTGATTCTAGGCTTAGAATAATTGATAATTGAGTTTTCAGTGGGTCCAGAACCCACTGCTATGCTCCATAGCTGCTACCCACTGTATTACACTGTACCATGGCTCCCTCTAGTGACCGTTTATATGTAGTGCACAGTCTGCACAGCGTACGCTCCAGCAGCGCTACTGCGCATGTGCAAAACCCAGTGTGTTCTCCATTATTGTTTCGGGAGCTGCTGCTACAATCCACAGACAGAACAACAATAAGAAGAAGTTTGTTAAAACAACATCATGGCGTCTGACTGTTGACACTTTGATATGCAGAGAAAACTAAAAGGTGTGGTTTGAAAACAGTGTGGTCGTTAAGCAGGAGGAGGACGTGTGTTTGTTAGCAGCTCAACCACTGAAAGAAACACAGCTACAGGTAAAAAGATGAACTGATTCACCACGTTGTGTTTTTACTACGGTTATATTTTATATTATTGACTCATCTTTTAACATGGAACATATGAAGCACAATAGCCTATAGGCCTACATTGTTTGGTATCGCATCTTGAATCAACAATGTTGATGCCACTATTATTTTACCATTACGTTACATATGAGAGAGAGAGAGAGAGAGAGAGAGAGAGAGAGAGAGAGAGAGAGAGAGAGAGAGAGAGAGAGAGAGAGAGAGAGAGAGAGAGAGAGAGAGAGAGAGAGAGAGAGAGAGAGAGAGAGAGAGAGAGAGAGAGAGAGAGAGATGAGAGAGAGAGAGTGTGTGAGAGTGTGTGAGAGAGAGAGAGAGAGTGTGAGAGAGAGAGAGAGTGTGAGAGTGTGAGTTATGACAGTCAAGTCAGTAGGGTAGGATTCTGCTAGCCCTAGAATGTCTCTGTTACATACATTTGGTACAGTATTCAACATAACAGAGCCATATACAGTGTCTAGCCCTCCAAGCAGAACCCAATGGTATTGGTACTGAAGTTTCTGACATTTTGTTCGACCCAGTCCATGGGGTCCTGTTGCACTACTACCATGCCACATGGGACGCACCCATTTTAAAACATAAACAACATGTTTCGCGGATCCCGCGCTCTATGACGATATTATTCAGTGTGAGGCTTTCTGAATTTGTGAAGTATAAGTATCCATACATGCCGCTGCGAATATCTCCTGTGGCGCGGAAGCCGTTAAGTATTTTTAATCTATGTTTGCCCGATTTGGAAGCTTGGATTAATCTCTTCCTTCCTTGTTTATTGACACCTCATTGTACCGCCTATCTGGCTAGCTAGTGGCGCTATAGCTATGACAGAGCAGATCAGAGGCAGGGACGTAGCCGCACAAGCCAACCGCACACCGGGAGGCGGTACAATAAAAAAAAAAAACGGTAAACAAACAAGAAGAAATAAAGCGACCAAAGCGCCACAGGAGATATTAGCAGCGGGATGTATAGCTACTTAAAGTTCCCGAATTCAGAATAACTCAAGGAAAATAATGCCGTCACTTGCCGCAGATCCTATTTTAGAGAGAATTTCTACATCCGCGTCCAGGGATTTCCATACGAAAATACAGTAGTGAGCAGGGACCCAACATAAAACTCATCAAAATTTCAGAAAAGCTTTATGTAGGGTCCCGAAAGGGGCTATACAGTGTCCTGACTTGAGGGTTGCAGCGGCAGAACGGCAGCATGAATGTGATAAATGCTCCGTTTGCACTCACCCATTCAATAATTCCAAAGACGTGGAGTGAGATATTGTCCTCTAGTTTCACATCCTGTGAAAGTTCTGGCACAAACGTGTATTTAGTCAAATATCTCCACTTTTTTCACGAGCTGCACCCACGGACGGCTTTCTCTCCGTGCGAGGGGCCCGGAATGACAGCTGGAGTGAATTAATCAAAATGTCCTCCGATCATCACAAACGTCATCACCAATTGACCAGGGAAGCCCAAATGTTTGGGGCAGGTCAGGTGCATTGCGATAGGTGCTGGGTAATTAATCACACCACCTGCCAATTGTGTGCTACGAGGATACATTTTAGAAAAGCACTAAGACTTGTTTACATCCATGTTCAATTCATTAGAACATTTAAAGACGTATGCCTACAGATTTACGGGGGGGGGGGGGGGGGGGGGGGGGGGGGATGGAAGTAATCATGCAGTTAAATGCCTCCGTGAAGTTGGCACCCCATATGATGAAAACATGAATCAAAATGGTGTCATTCTTTAGTGCTGCATTTGTGACATAAATTATATCACCCCCCATCTTTAGGTCCAAATTGAACAATACTATTCTTTCGTGTTTTTTTGTTCTCTAATTTGTGCTATTTGGTATTTTTTATATAAATTGCTATGCTGTGTGTTACTATAGGCATGTTAATGACTGTCATCATGGGGGAAATTTACGACACAATTCAGCACAATTACTAAAGAATTACACCATTTTGTGGAGAGTATGTTTTGCAAATTGTGCGTGCGTGTGTGCACGCCTCCGTCCGTCTACAGCTAATCTCCGGTACCGTTGGCCTGTCCGATGCCAAACTTTGCACACACACTCCCTGGATGCCAACGACAAACATCTGCCCCAATTCCTACACAACGACCTGTTGTAGCGCCACCATGAGGCCGACCTTTCCAAACACATTTATTTACATTACTCGTACACATTTTATCCATACATCACGCAAATCAGTAAACACTATCTCCATAGTCATGTCATCAACACGGACCTGTGTGCAATTTGAGGGACATTTTGTATGCACATTCCCATTAGGTGGAGGACGAAACACCTCATGGTGGCGCTATAACTGGCCCATTCCTGTGTTTATCTTCAACTGCACCGATCTGTGTAAAACTTTGTATGCAAACTCTCTAGAGGCCAAGGAAAAACAAACCATTGACCTGCATTCTTCACATCTGCTCTTTATAACGCCACCAGGAGGCCTATGTAAAACACATTTTTTGATATTACTCCTTCAGATCGTTACACAAAATAATCTAATAATCATAATAATCTCTATAGTCATGTGATCAAGACGGGTGTGTTTTATTTCTCATAGTGCATCCTGATTGGCTAAGATTGGCTTCCAAAGATTTCAGGAGTGGCCTGTTTTGTACAAAATGCTGCAATCATCAAGTGTCCGATTGCGGTGAAACTGTGCACGCATATTCCCACTAGTTATAGAGCACTGAAGTCTGACGTCAATATGGGCATAGGGCACTACGTCCACGGGTTCATGTACTTTTAATTTGCATTGTAATCTCCATAGGGGGATTTACTTCTGAGGTGATCTAAAATCACAATCAAAACTGTATTTTATGAATCACGTTAACTATAGAGCTAAATCTATTTGTCTGCACTTACTTTTACAACATATAAGCAACTCAACTGCTTTTGATTTGGCTCTAAATGAATCGCGTGACTGTTGAGAGCCCAGCATTTAGGTGCATATACTGTACCTCCATAGATTGATTACTTTATAAACAGTTTGCAGAAAAATTTAAGCACAGGAACGTATATAGCCTATAGTTGATACAAGGTCTGCTAAGAGGATTTTATAATCCATAAAAGCACTATGGCTTGTTTCCATTAGGGGTCCTTCATATTAAAATAATTTGAACATTAAAGACAACATTTGTCACAACAACAATATCAGTATTGTGTACTGTATATTTAATATACAGTACAAATTGCAATTGGGAACCGTTAGGAACCGGAACCGTTAAGAGGGATCCGGGAAGGATCCGGAACCGTTACAATCCTAACGAATCCCAACCCAGTCAGAACTGTGATTGAAAAATAAGCAAATCATCCAGGCCATTTCATGGATATGAAGAATCAACTGACTGAGAGAAAACGCTACTGCTGCTAAATTAAGGGCCTTGCAAACGTGAAGCGTGGAACGCAGGCGTTGTTGCCTGTATCAACACAGGTCTCCTCCAGGTCTGTTCAAGAGGTGCGCAACAATTAATGCAAGCGTAAAAAATAAGATAAACAGAATCCAGGTCTGGTGAGTCGCGGGCGTGTGCACATAACGACTCCGAGCACATGTGTAACGTGTGATCTGCGTTGTGTTGTAGAATAACGAAGTTCCGGACGACTTCTCTCTTTGTTGACAGCTTTTAATCTGATAAAATACACAGACGTATCTGGTCAGCTTCTGTCTGCGTAACACACCCAATCCTCAGCACGTCATGGGCATGTCTCATGTTAGACTGACCCCATAATCAATGAACATACGAGAGATTTCAAGGCAATAACAACACAATGTACCTGATAAAATACACAGACGTATCTGGTCAGCTTCTGTCTGCGTAACACACCCAATCCTCAGCACGTCTATAATAGAATTAGCAACGTGACCAAGAGCTGTTTTTTATAAACAGTTTACAGTTTAGTATGTCAAAATAATTAATTGAAAACATGTACAAAACAACTTCATGTTGGTACATTTAGCATGTTTAGAACAACTAATATTCATCACAGTATCACAGTAAACATACAGACTCTTGTTGAAAATATAGTGTGCTGAGGAACACATCTTACCATGGGCACGTCTCATGTTAGACTGACACCACTCTAAACGTGGACGCCAGTGTTATTCAATGAGGTGCCGCCCACTAACCAATATGAAATGTCCTTACTGATGGAGCAAGTGGAACCCACTAAACTCTGTTACACGTGCAAAACAAATTCACGGGACCGCGCTCATGTAAATACGCTTTTGTTGTCGCACCGCGACTTCTAAGAGCAAAAATGCAGGTCTGCATGAACTAACTAATGAACTATAGGCGCGTTTTATCGCTCCCCGCAATATGGACAATATCTAATTTTTATTCTTCATTTTTCTCCTCCTACTTCTATATCCTACCATATTTAATGACTACTGCTCATATCTGCATTTAGTTACTGTATTTATTAATGTATCACTTACTGACGTTTGCACGAAAATACTTTTAGTACTGTACTTGTACTGTACATTGACAATAAATTGAATCTCATCTCCTCTCATCTCAACTCTCCAGACTCATAAGAACTACAATACCCATGATGCATCACTCCCAGGTGAAGATGAACTCTCCAGACTCAGCCAGGGACATTTCTATTAAACAGGAAGCTGAAGACATTTCTATTAAACAGGAAGCTGAAGACGTTTCTATTAAACAGGAAGCTGAAGACATTTCTATTAAACAGGAAGCTGAAGACGTTTCTATTAAACAGGAAGCTGAAGACGTTTCTATTAAACAGGAAGCTGAAGACCTTTTTATTAAACAGGAAGCTGAAGACGTTTATATTAAACAGGAAGCTGAAGACGTTTATATTAAACAGGAAGCTGAAGACGTTTCTATTAAACAGGAAGCTGAAGACGTTTCTATTAAACAGGAAGCTGAAGACGTTTCTATTAAACAGGAACATGAAGACCAGCCACACCTCCGTAAGTTTCATATAGGAAATCATATTAAAATCATTAAGGAAAGTGTATGCATGTACTGGGCTGAGGGAACATAGGTATGACCCCCTATGGGTCATTCAGTTGCAAAAAAAGAAAAGAGATTTAGAAGAGAATATATATATTGGCGACCCCCCGAGGGGTCGCGACCCACGGGTTGAGCTCCCCTGCTGTAGGGCTGCCACAATGTCTCATTTTCACTGTACAATAACAATGGCAAAAAATACCATACATACTCATAATATAGTCCAGTTTGTAATCCATGTAATATTTGATTTCCTTATTACCATAAACAAAATCGTATTTTGATTTTCACAAATGCAATGTGAAAGACAACCGGACATAATTTTTATACAACCGTATAAATTCACCATGTGATTTTCTTTACAATACAGTATTGTATTGACAGTATTGACCTACTACATCCATAATTATTATGGATGTAGTAGGTCTAAAACAGGTTTTTATGGTGCGTCTCCATCTATAAATGGCTCTGTGAGTCTGAACGATAGATACGTATCACAAAACAGAGTCCTAGACCACAGATTGCCGATGTTTCGACAAATAGTCAGAAATGTAAACATTTTCAAATCAAATTGAACATCATAGTGGATAACATTTAAACAAAATTGTTGTTTGTTTTAAAGTCGCGTCACACACAGCATTTCCTGCCGTATCGATATGGTACGATACCATTATCGGCGAGGAATACAATAGGATTATTGCCACATGGATTAATTGAACCCACCGCTAGTCTGAACTGTGTGAGATAACAGGTCTTTGAATGGCTTTTTCTCAGCTTCTTCATTTGAGGTTTAACCATTTGAACCCCAGCATCCCTATATTGTGGGGAGAACAGTTGCCTGAAATAGCAAATCTACAAGCTCACAGATACATATCTTATAGTATTAGTTCATGAAGCACAGAGGGTTAGTTCACTAAGTATAGAGTGTTTAACTTTCAAACAAGTATTTGAAAGCTTAGCGTCTGCACTTTCTTACTCTTTACAAAACTGAAACATTACCATTATGTGCGACACAATTTCTAGCAGGTGTGAAAAATACTTGCTTGGCCGACTGGCAGCGTGAACAAGACATCTGGCGCTGATCACTACAGTAGTTTGTGAGATTTGATCACTACAGTAGTTTGTGAGATTTGATCACTACAGTAGTTTGTGAGATTTGATCACTACAGTAGTTTGTGAGATTTGATCACTACAGTAGTTTGTGAGATTTTCTCCAGACACACAGGCAGACAGATTCACAGACTCTCAGACCCATTTACAGATGTACAGAGCTACGCTATGGAAATGTTTTACATAGATTGTTAAGCTACTGTACCATCGGTCCACATTTCAAGCTTTCATTGTCAGAAGTTCTTCTGCTTCATAACGTCATGCACTGAGTAGCATGACAAATTTACTACTAAATCAGAGCTCAGATGTGAAAATCATGTTTTAAATTTGTTTAAAAATTTCGTGATTCAATAAACAAAAATCTGTAACACTATTATTCATTTTGGGGCTAAAGTAACTACATATACAACTGCCAGTGTTTTTGGCAGCACATTTTTATTTTAGTTATAGAATAGTTTTCATTTAGTTTTAGTCACATTTTAGTCACCTAGAATATTAGTCTAGTTTTAGTCGACTAAATCTACAGTTGATTTAGTCGAAGAAATTTTATTTTGGCGGGCCTTGATGCTGTCGCAAGGACTGTTTTACGCGTTGTGTCCTTGTAGAACAGCTATTTTCAGCATGGAACTAGTTAAATGACTTAATGGATATCTTGTTCACTAGTCCCTTCCTAACATTTTAGTCTAGTTTTTATTTGTTGAAGAAATTGTCAGTATATGTAGTTTTAGTTTTAGTCATCATAGCTTAGTTTTCATTTAGTTTCATTTTAGTTTTTGTCAGTGAAAAAAGGTAGTCGACGAACATTTCTCGTCTTAGTATTGCTGATTGTTTCAAATTATTTTTTTTGCGTATTTTGCTAAAATCTTGCTAAACGGTTTAGTCAATCTTATCTAGGTAGGTAAAAATATATTTTGTACATGGAACATGGAAGAAGAAGATTTACATTTTCGGAATCCAGTGTTGACCATTATGTTATGTTTCTGCTCCTAGACATCCTGCACATGGTTGTGTGTAAAGAGGAGGTTTCCCCTAAACAGGAGAGGAGCCCCAGTCTGCTCCAGGAGGAAACAGAGCCTCCACACATTAATGATGAACAGGAGGAGCTTAAAGAGGAACAGGAGGAACTACCTCAAAGACCAGAGGAACCTGTTGGGTCAATGTTGACAAATGATGATAATGATTATGATGGAGAATACATCTCTTCCCACTGCTCTGAGGTTGAAGTTGAACTTGAATCTGACACTGAAGTCACTGAAGACAGTGATGATTGGGAGGAGACCACTGAAGACGATGAGGACGAACGGCGTGACAAGAGTTTCAGTGAGTCAGCTCCCTTGAAGACACGCCAGCGTGTCCACAAAGGAGAAAAACCTTTCCAATGTAAACATTGTACCAAGAGTTTCAGTATTTCAGGTAACCTTAGGAGGCACCAGTGTGTCCACACTGGAGAAAAACCTTTCCAATGTAAACATTGTAACAAGAGTTTCATTAATTCAGGTAACCTTAGGAGGCACCAGCGTGTCCACACTGGAGAACAACCTTTCCAATGTAAACGTTGTAGCAAGCGTTTCAGTGACTCAGGTTCCCTGAAAACACACCTTCGTGTCCACACTGGAGAAAAACCTTTCCAATGTAAACATTGTAACAAGAGTTTCAAATCGTCAGGTTCCCGGAAGAGGCACCAGCGTGTCCACACTGGAGAAAAATCTTTCCAATGTAAACATTGTAACAAGAGTTTCAGTGCGTCAGGTTCCCTGAAGATACACCTTCGTGTCCACACTGGAGAAAAACCTTTCCAATGTAAACATTGTAACAAGAGTTTCATTGTTTCTGGTAACCTGAAGACACACCTTCGTGTCCACACTGGAGAAAAACCTTTCCAATGTAAACATTGTAACAAGAGTTTCAGTGAGTCAGGTTACCTGAAGAAACACCTTCGCGTCCACACTGGAGAAAAACCTTTCCAATGTAAACATTGTAACAAGAGTTTCAGATTTCCAGGTGACCTGAATACACACCTTCGTGTCCACACTGGAGAAAAACCTTTCCAATGTAAACATTGTAACAAGCGTTTCAGTGACTCATGTTCCCTGAAGAAACACCTTCGTGTCCACACTGGAGAAAAACCTTTCCAATGTAAACATTGTAACAAGAGTTTCAAACATTCAGTTTCCCTGAAAACACACCAGAGTGTCCACACTGGAGAGAAACCTTTCCAATGTAAACATTGTAATGAGAGTTTCAGTTTGTCAGATTCCCTGAAAACACACCTTCGTGTCCACACTGGAGAAAAACCTTTCCAATGTAAACATTGTAACAAGAGTTTCAGTTACTCAGCTCTCCTGAAGAGACACCTGAGTGTCCACACTATAGAAAAACCTTTCCAATGTGTAGCGGTTTGTTGGGGCGAGCTCGCGTCGGGGTGCCAGTCAGAGACCCAGTCTGATAAATGAGGTAAAATAATAACAGCCCCAACCACCGTACAAGGGATAGATAAATAAATATATCAACCCCTGGAACAAACAATAGACACACAATAATACCATACAGAATCATAAAGGAAACACGCACACACAGAGGACTTCATTTAAGTGAGCAGTGTATTGTATATTCAACAGTGAACCCAAACCCCAAATCAAATAATAAATGTTCAAATGTTTTCTTGAAGACAATATTCAGTTCCCACGTCACTCACGTGTGAACCAATATGACGTACAAATAATGTTCAGGCAAGCAGCACCAGTATCAGACAGCCACGCTCCGTCTGGGAAATTACTAACACTCACTTCTTGGATGGTGTGGTGTTGACTAGTCCCACAGCGGGCTACAAACTACGCACTGTTTGTCTCTCACAAGCCAGAGGTAGGCTACACACGGACACGATCAGCGGGCGGCCGAGTTGACAGCTGTCAGTGTCAACGGCCAACTTCCTCAAGCGCGCTCCCGTTCCATTCATTCATTCTCGTAGCGCACGGGCACGTGACAGAGGATAGTGTTAAAGGCGCTACAAAAAAAAGGAGCAAAAAAAAATAAGTTCCACTATAAATTAGCTCATTGGGAGGATCAGATTAAACAGCGGTATGTTCGCAAGGAGGTCGATAGACAAGGACAATATTATGAATTATTCATTATACTGCTTCTATAATTCAAAACAAATGTGGGTAAATTCTCCCTGTAGGCTACAGCACGGCCACCCAGGCATGGAATGGCCTGAACGCTTCATCAAAAAATGCATATCACTTACATATTTTAACACAGGCCTGAAAATCCACCTCTCAGCAGGCCCCTCCCCCAGGCCCAAGGGAGAGGAAATGATCACTTCTCCCTTAAACAGCTGATCACCCCCTGATGTACGTATTGAGGATTTTTTTTTTAAGTGACGCCAAAAAGTGATTGGCCGGAATGACATTTGTGATGATTTGATTGGCTGAGCACGGAATGTGATTCATGATAATGTTTGATAAGAGCGCCCCTCTCTTCACACAAGTGTGATTTTTGTTTTTCATGTCTATGAACTGATTGCATAGGGCCTAAATGGAAACAAGACCACAAGGACTTTTCTTTATTTGTTTTTATTTTGTTTGTACTATCCCTTCTGGAATAAGTGTTTACTCTGTGTACTCTGTGTCTATTTTTACATTTATGTCTAATAAACTAATCAATCAATCCTGTCAATAGAGACCTCCATTCTCCTGCTCTTTTGTTTAGTTCTCATTTTAAACCCTTAAACGTATTAACAAATTTATGTTGACTTTATTTTTATTATTTGCCACACTTGACACTTGACATTACAGTATTGCATATTAGGGCTGGGGCGGTATGGGATTTTTATTACCGCGGTTATTGCCGGCCCCCATACCGCCGGTATGGCGGTTATTACCGCCCCCCCCAGGGGGGGGGGGAATAATAAGAGGGCTAATAAAAATTACTGGTATGGTGTGTGCGATATTAATTGTGAGATTACCATAATGACAGTAATCATTAAAGGACCACTTTTGAACCTATCTTCATATAATATGTCCTCACTAATAGTCATGATAAAATGGCACGTTTCTTTCTACTCGGTCTGTGTCACATAGGAGGCCTAATCTAATTGAATACCCCTGCCATAAAGCATTACACTTGTTTACAAGAGGGTTCACCATTTTCAATTCATCATATAATTTTGTACACTATGCACTTCTATAAAGCCAAAAACAGGAAATCATCATAACGGAGGTAAAAAGGGGGAAAACGTATACAGTGAGGGGGGGAAAGGGGTGGGTGGAGTCAAGGGATTTACATCTTAATGACAGTTGGTAGGGCGTTCCACATTTTTGTGGCATAGGAGTGAAATTAATTTAGGTGGACCCTCTTGTAAACAAGTGTCCACTCACAGTTAACAGTCTTTGTATTGAGTTGTGCTTGAAATGTAGTGTAATTCTGCAAACTGTTAATAAATATTTTAATCAATCAATCAATCAATCAATCAATCCTTGTTTGTGCCGAATCTGGGTTGCACATGGTTTTTTGAACTCCCTCTGGTGTTGTTGTGTTGCTGGCATGATTAGACTGACTGAGCGTCACTGTTTATTATGATACACTTTTCATTTCATAAAAAAAATAATATATCATTTCATAAAAATAAATAAAAAACCGCGGTAATGAACCCGATACCGCGGTATGCGTTACATACCGGCGGTATGGCGGTATTGCGGTTATTGCACCCAGCCCTATTGCATATTATGTTTGCTGTTTTTATAGAACGTTACTGTGTTAATGTTTGATTTGAATAAAACAAAACCAAATGGACCCAGTGGGCATAAAAGGGACACAGATGGGTGGAATGGGTACCGTGTGACACACACCGTCACACGGGTATTACATAGGCGGGTGGGGGAACGCCCTACCAACAGTCATTAAGACATGTGAATCCCTTGACTCCTTCAAAACCAGTCAAAGGGCACCTACGGACGGCTGCAATTCGAAACCCCCGTAAAATCTGAATTCCCCCACACCCCCCCCCCCCCCTTTTCCCCTCACTGTATATGTTTCTTTTCCCTTTTTACTTCCTTTATGATGATGAATTCCTGTTCTGTTCTTTGACTATATGGAAGTGTCTATTTGTACGTCTCTAAATGTTTTGATGAATTGAACATGGTGGACCCTCTTGTAAACAAGTGTAATGCGTAATTGGGTCGTCCACTCACAGTTAACAGTCTTTGTATTGAGTCTGTGCTTGAAAGAAATGTACTGTAATTCTGCAAACTGTTAATAAATAAATAAATAAATTAAAAAAAAAAGTCCACTTTCCAGCTATTCCGGATTAAACAAAAGACTCAAGGTGCATGGCTAGTGCCTACCTGCTCATTCCTGGCTTCTCTCCTGCTGTGCGGACGTGCATCGCTGCCTCCCTGCCTCGCTTGCTGCTCATGAAGTTTTGCCAATCCCACCGCCTCCCCAGCATCCACCTGTAGGCTCTGTTTCCAGATGACCCGGCCCGGGGGAGACTTAATTAATTCCCTGAATTTCTATTTGGCTTATAACTTAACTAAAATGTTAATGTTACAGGGAATGAATAGGGACAGAGCTCTGACGCCAAACTATGCTTCATATAACTATGCTCACCAAATATATATTCAACATTCATTCTAAGAGTTGTCTGACTGAACTCGCTTTACAAAAAAAATAACGAACTGAAAAGGTTAAAAACTATAGTTAAAAGATAAAAGGTAGAATGGTACTGTAGGTGAGGAATGAGTCTGAAAAAGGTGGGTTTTGAGTTAGTGAATTATGCAGTCACGTCCAGATTAACTGGTCATCAATAATGCTCTCTATTTTATTAATAATAGGTACCAGGAAAAGAAACACTAATGCAATAGAATTGATTCAAAATTCAAATACACATTGTGGGATGATCAGTGTTGATTTTGATAGGACATTTTCATTTTAGTTTTGGTCATATTCTCTTTAATAGTTTTAATTTAGTCACCTGGTTTTAGTGTTAGTCTAGTTTTAGTCGACTAAATATCATCAGAGTAAAATGTATTTTGTCGGGCCTTGTGCCCGTCATAATGATTAATTTTACACTTGCTGAAAATAGCCGATCTACAAGCTCACAACACGTCACACTGCAAAGTGTTGTGAGCTTGTAGATCTTCTATTTTCAGCATGTAACCAAGTGTAAAATGAATTATACTGGATCTCTTGTCCACTAGTCCCTTCCTAACATTTTAGTCTAGTTTGTATTTGTTGATGAAATTGTCATATATTTAGTCTTAGTTTGTCATAATAGCTTAGTTTTCATTTAGTTTCCATTTAGTTTGCTGCAGTAGAGGCCTATTCATAGTCTGGATTTTCGGTGGTGAGGTGACCACCGCTCCGGTGGTGACCTGACCACCGGAGCTGAAATAACATTGAGCGGTGGTGAGTAAAAACAGAGAGAAGGGCTGGAGCGGTGGTGGTGGTTTGCTCTTCACCGCGGCTCAGTGACGTCATGTTGTAGTTCGGTGGTCACCTCACCACCGAAAATCCAGACTATGTATGAGCCTGTCATAGTATTAGTCGATGAAATCAACACTGATGATCACAGAGAGTCAACTCTATCTACCATATACATGAACATTAGGGATCTACCATATACATGAACATTAGGGCTGTGAATGTTTGGGTGTCCCACGATTGGATTCGATTCCCATTCTTGGGGTCACGATTCGATTCAAAATCGATTTTTTCGATTCTACGATTCTCGATTCTCCAAAAACTATTATTTTTTAATTCAAAGGATTTTTTTTCCAGATTCGAAACTATTCTCTATTCAAAATGATTCTTGATTCAATACATAGGATTTCATCACAATCTACTCCAGCCAACTGAAGTGATTAACTTGAAAATGACTGAAGACATGATGTTTACTGTAAGGGTGAGGGTTAGGGTGAGCTTACATTTCATATTATAAACACCATGTAGTGAAAACTCCTGTAACTAACCAGAAATAAAATCGGAAAAAAAGAATAAAAGAAAATTAATAAATAATAATAATAAATAAATCGATTTTTGGAAATTATGAATCGATTTTGAATCGTTCATAACGGGAATCGGGAATCGGGAATCGATTTTTTGACACCCCTAATGAACATGCAGTAGGCCACATGGAAGGGCTTGCTAGAAAGCCTGAAAGCTTAGCAAACCAACATAACCTTTGTCTCAAATTGACCAGCAAAACTATAATCCACAATGTTAGTAGGCCTAGTGTGTCCATGCTCCAACTTGCTTGGAAATGTGCATATTGCCAGCAGGCACGTGGCAGCAGCTAAGCGGGTGAGCTAGGGTGACCAGATCCAAACTGTTCATTTGAGGGACAGAAGTATCACATATTTGGGATAAGTGGGATGGGGACCCCATCCCACTTATCCCACACAAGCCATACTGGAGTAGCAACTTATTACATGAGGGACTTGCAGGGAGAGACAATGAGAGAGCAGAAGGCTAACTATTAGCCTATGGGACTAACTATTAGGGCATTTGAACATTAATGCAATTGCCTGCCAGTCACAATGTGGGACAGGGTCTCAATTTGTGAGACGCCTGAAAAGTCTTGGAAATGAGGGTCTGTCCCACGCAAAGAGGGACATCTGGTCACCCTAGGGTGAGCCTGTGCATTTCATATTTAATGTTAAGCCTAGAATCAAGCCATCCAGGATCCTGGTGACCCATGACCATAAAACCTTTGATTCTGTGAATAAATTAAAATGAAAACGCTAAACAAAGGTTATTTACTAAATGTACGATACCATTTTAAATAATCAATCTTTTTTTCTTTCCCCATAGAATCAAAGGTTTTATGGTCATGAATCACCAGGATCCTGGATGGATTGATTCTAGGCTTAGAATAATTGATATAAGTATTTTAGTAAATATCTAAGGGTTTTCAGTGGGTCCAGAACCCACTGCTATGCTCCATAGCTGCTACCCACTGTATTACACTGTACCATGGCTCCCTCTAGTGACCGTTTATATTTAGTGCACAGTCTGCACAGCGTACGCTCCAGCAGCGCTACTGCGCAAGTGCGCATGTGCAAAACCCAGTGTGTTCTCCATTATTGTTTCGGGAGCTGCTGCTACAATCCACAGACAGAACAACAATAAGAAGAAGTTTGTTAAAACAACATCATGGCGTCTGACTGTTGACACTTTGATATATGCAGAGAAAACTAAAAGGTGTGGTTTGAAAACAGTGTGGTCGTTAAGCAGGAGGAGGACGTGTGTTTGTTAGCAGCTGACCCTCGAACGGATCGGTCGCACTTCAGAGAGCTCCCCAGACAACAGCGATTTTTAGCTATGTTTTCAACCTTTTCCGCCTTTTTCCTCCTCTTCATGCTATGGATTACGGACGCATACTTTAATTCAACATGGACCTTACACCACCAAGAAGAGATGGAACGTCACGGAATCGAAGCGGAGGAGTTTCACAGCGATTTTTACCTCCTAACTGGCGATGAATGTAAGCATATTTCTTTTGGGTCAGCAGCGATTCATGGCCTGTTAACAGCAAACCCGAATCGCAAGTACAAGCCCCCGACTGGCAAGATGGATCGCAGAACTGTGATTATTCTTTTCTTGTTACTATCGGGAGATATTCACTTCAATCCTGGACCGGTGACAAAGATTAACGTGAAACCAGATCAACTTGAAATGGCGTCTCCGTCGTCCTAGTAACGGCTGATGTTCCATTGTGGTCCTACACGGACCCTACACTGCGTAGCTGTCCTCGTCAATGCCAATTTATCAAAACATACCGATCTGATTCTGGTTTGGATTAAGAAGCGTCGGGGAGACGGACGGACACTCACATTGCGTTGTGGTTGCACACCCTTTAGCCCTGTGTTTTGTTGTTGTGATTGTTGTTGAGAAACAGGAAGACACTCTTCTTCCTGTGACTGTCTATGTACAACAATTCGTTTTATAAATGCAACTATGAGTAAACATGTGTCACATACATTAACTATGCAGCCCATGTAATGCGTCAATATAAACGCATCGATGAAAGAATAAATACATACCGTAAATAAATGAATGTTTTTTTCTGACGGGGTTCGAACTTGGTCCTCCGTTTGTCGGCATAAAGTTCCCCAGTCATGGAGCATATGCATACTACAGTGAGCCATTCTAGCCATGACAATTTGTAATCGTAATCAAATCATAGGTTATAAAAGCAGCCATCACAACTCAAAACGAACTGGGAATTGGATCAACTTGAAATCTCAGCAGATTCACACCGATTTCCAAAACTGTTTAATAAGCCTACAGATTGTTTTTAACATCACCATCTCACCATCATCACCTATATAAGGTAACCTTATGGTAATTAATGTTATACAGGCCACATAGAAATAGTAAATATGATGCATGATAGGTTAAAGTAACAATTTCTTTATAACATGACCTAAATATGCCCAAAAGCCACATTACACTGACGTGACTTGGTCAGTCAATGTGCTCCAAATTATCAAAGCGAATGGTGCTAATGTTTCAGTTTCACACACAATATTCTGCCCATTTAAAGCGTCAAAATAAACGCATCAACGGATGGATGAATATAAATAAAAGGCTCTCATCATGGGATTCGAAGTTTTGAACTGTCAGCACCTGTGCACCAGTCAGAAGCAACGTGCGCCATTCTATACACACTATCTGTTATCGGCACCTCAACAGGGCCAATATGGGTATACTGGCATACTCAGTGTTTCAGTATGTGATAATGTCACTGATGTCAATGACGGAGGCGCGCCGTGTCTGGTGGCCTTGAGCCACGTGAGGCACCGCCGAGCGAGGCGCTAGCCGAGCGAGTCGCCGTGCCGAGCGTTGCGACGGCCACCAGACCCGACTCAGCGCCGTCCGAGTTACGTCCCGATAGGCAGAGAATAGTATATATTAGTAGCCCTTAGTTTCCATGCGCCGACAATAGAGTTGGAAATGACACATTCAGCCAAACTAGGCTCCAGACTTCCCAAAACAGGTCAGGCTCCTACTTGGCCTCACCCCCAGAACCCACCTCACCCCTGCCCATTGACAGGCTGGAATGGCTTAGGATCGACGACAGAGTTTCTGCAAACTGTTAAATAAATATTTCAATCAATCAATCAATCAATCAGAAAGTGAGAACAAATAAAATATTTAAAAAAACATGGTAGCCTACAGAATCTTGCTTTTTGAAAACAAAAACGATGCCAAAGACCAAATAGAAATTGGGATAGAAGGAATAAAGGTAGGCCTATAGACAGAGGAGCCAGGGGCCTCAGTCATTCAGTGGTGTTGATATCTCAAGTTAATCTATTCTGTTGTCTGTTGTTTTGAGTTGTGATAACTGGATTTGTACTCTATGAGTTATTTACTGTTCAGAGATGAAGTGCACATAATGGCACACTGGGCTATGCTTCAGACTGGTGTGCTCCTGCTGACATTGGGAGGAGTTCGAATCCTGTGAGATGTTGACAATTATTTATTTATTTATT
Organism: Protomyctophum parallelum; assembly: GCF_964188405.1. Taxonomy (NCBI): domain Eukaryota; kingdom Metazoa; phylum Chordata; class Actinopteri; order Myctophiformes; family Myctophidae; genus Protomyctophum; species Protomyctophum parallelum. The sequence continues at coordinate 55,994,208 of NC_139702.1, read as the reverse complement.
TATTCAGTCATCCGTTCATGATGCGTTTATTTTGACGCTTTAAATGGGCAGAATATTATGTGTGAAACTGAAACATTAACACCATTCGCTTTGATAATTTGGAGCACATTGACTGACCAAGTCACGTCAGTGTAGCTTTTGGGCATATTTAGGTCATGTTATAAAGAAATTGTTACTTTAACCTATCATGCATCATATTTACTACTTCTATGTGGCCTGTATAACATTAATTACCATAAGGTGAACTTATATAGGTGATGATGGTGAGATGGTGATGTTAAAAACAATTCTGTAGGCTTATTAAACAGCCGTTTTGGAAATCGGTGTGACGAAAGAGATTTCAAGTTGATCTAGTTCCCAGTTCGTTTTGAGTTGTGATGGCTTCTTTTATAACCTATGATTTGATTACGATTACAAAATGTCATGGCTAGAATGGCTCACTGTAGTAGGCATATGCTCCATGACTGGGGAACTTTATGCCGACAAACGGAGGAGAAAGTTCGAACCCCGTTAGAAACAAACGTTTATTCATTTATTTATTTATTCATTCATCGATGCGTTTATTGTTACGCATTACATGGGCTGCATACTATAGGCTACGCCAACAATGGTGATAGGTGCATTTCTAAAACGTAGGTAGGCTATAGTATTGTTGGAGATAGACAGTCACAGGAAGACGGGGTTGTCTTCCTGTTTTAATAACAACAAAACATACGGCTAGCCTGAGTAGCCTCGGTCCCAGGCTTATACTGATCTGCCGCTATCGCAATGTGAGTGTCCGTCTGCCCAAGAATCAGATCGGATAACGGATTGGGTATGTGTTGGCATTGTGACAGAAAAAAAGTGGCATTTGCGAGGACAGCTACGCATTCTGTCGCCGTTAGAACATCTGCGCCGAAGACGCCGTTTCCACGGCGACGGAAGACGTCATTTCATTTTGATCTGATTTCATCCAAATCGGATACACCGGTTACCCGATCACAAGCGAGACTGCACTCACAGCAGCAACTGTTGCTTCCGCAAACAACGAACGTTCCCATCGCAACGCGTCACGGCTTCCACGCCTTCCAGAGCGCCGCGAGCGCCTCGAGCGCCTGCCCCACGGAACGGACCACGGACGCAACTTCAAGATCAGCCCATGAACTGCAGACAACCAACGCCAGCGGACCCCCACATACCACCGCAGGCGTCTTGTTCGCCGAAGCCACCCCAGCGGCAGTGATCATGGAGCTGAACGAGGAACACCACCCCCTCCCCCACACCCACAGTCAACCCAGGACTACAGAGGATAATAGACCACCCATTCCCACCCCAGCCACGGACCCAGACACCAGGATGGATCTGACCTGGCCTACAGACATGTCCAGACATGTTCAGACATGTTCAACGGCGCCACCCCCCACATTTCACCGCCCCTCCCCACTCACACCTCAGCCGCGAACACGCCCATCCTCGGTCACACCTCTGACTACTTCAACACAGACGAAATTAACACAATCGTCGCATCCAACGGCCTTCACCTGTTCTATTTGAATGTGAATAGCTTGAGTCCCAAACTAGCTGAGATCAGACATCTGTTCCAGAACGGTAAGGCAAACATACTGTGTTTCTCTGAAACTAAACTTGATGAGTCTTCTAAAGACCCAGAGATTGAAATAGAAAATTACTCAGTCATTAGAAATGACAGAAACAGGCATGGTGGTGGCGTGTGCATGTTAGGGATGGCCAAATGGAAAGATTGTCTTAACCGGTTACCGCCAGGACTTGCCGGCTAATTAACCGTTATCCGTTAAGAAAAGAAAAGCGCTATTTTGCGCATAAAAAATAGACAAATACACCGTTTACACGTGGCCTGCTGTCAATCAGTGCACTAGTGCGCACTGCGTAGGCTACAGTCTTCTATACGCACACATGTATCGCGGACCGGTCGGGAAGGATTAGGAAGAGAGAGAGAGAAAGAAAGACGTGTTAGAGAGAGCGTCTCTCTAACACGCACACGCGCGCGCGCGAGAGAGAGAGAGAGAGAGAGAGAGAGAGAGAGAACGTCTGAGAGAGAGAGGGAGGGAGAGAGGGGGGGGGGGGGGTCCCGTCCGTCCGTCCCGTTAGCAACAAGCTAACAGCATACGTTCGTTCGTTCTATGATCCATAAAACGACAGATCCACAACGCAGATCGGAACCAACGTTCGTTGCATGAAGGGCAGATCTGCGGGCGCGCAGCGGCGCAATGCTGTGTGTGTTCGTCTTTTTTTCTTTTTCCCTCCTGCTTCCACAGTCCACTACATGCAGTTGTTTTTGTGTTTTTGTTTTGGGGGAAGTAAGTCACAGCACATGCGTGGTCACTGGTTGCACTGACAGTAAAGGTGGAAAGAGGGGCTTGGTGCTTTGGCCGCGGTGCCTGCTCTCGGCGCTTCAAAATAAAATATATATTTTTTTATCGGTAAACCATTAGCCGTTAGTGTTGTCGGTAACCAATTAATTAACGGCTAACGGCTAACGGTTATCGGTTGGCCATCCCTAGTGCATGTATATTCACCAAGATACTGAATACATTACTCGTACTGACTTGCAGCATGATGAAATTGAAACTGTGTGGGTTGAATTAATTTTCAAAAATGCTAAATCGGTATTAGTGGGCACCGTCTATAGACCCCCTGATCAGAATGAGTTCTATGATATACTTGAGGGGTGCTTAGCTGGGGAGGAATGTGTAGAGAAGATCCTGATTGGCGACTACAATACGGATATGCGTCATAAGGAAGCTCCTGTGTTCAAGTAATTTAGTCGGTTTTGTGATCTGCATAGTATCAGTCAGCTAATTACCCAACCCACAAGAGTGTGTGATTCTTCTCAAACTGTCATTGATCTCATTCTGACCTCGGACAAATCCAGAATCTCAAAGAAAGGGGTTATTGTATGTGGGCTCAGTGATCATTTTATGATTTTCTGTACCCGCAAAATACAAAAACTAAAGTTTGACTGTCACAAAACAGTCATATCTAGGGACCTCAAAACCTACTCTAGTGAGGCCTTTAACCTTGAACTGGAGAGTCTGGATTGGTCCGATGTGCTCAGGAGCTCACTAGTCGAAGAAGCATGGCTTGGCTTTAAAACCAAATTTACATCAGTACTAAACATCATGGCTCCTTTGAGAACCGTCAGGGTCAAAACCCGCTCGGAGCCATGGATGAATTCGGACATACTGACTGCAATGAAAGCCAGAGACAACAAATGCTCTGAACTTCTTAAATGCAAGTCCAAACTAGCCAAGTGCAAGCGCTTCGACAGTGATCTCCAAACCAAACTGTGCAACCTAAAAGCCCAGTGTAACAAGCTAAGAAACAGTGTAATTGCCATGACCAAATCAGCCAAATGTAACTTTATCAATGATAAAGCCGAGGAAATCAAAAACAATCCTCGGGAGCTATGGAAGTTACTAAACAACCAACTAGGCTGTGGTCGGAAACTAAAAACCAGGTTTACTAACATAAACATCAAATCGAATAACACCCTCATCACTGACAAACTCGATGTAGCCAACCACTTGAACATCTTCTTTACAAACATTGCAACAAAGCTGGTTAGCAAACTGCCCTCCCACTCTGGGCGTTTTGGTGTAGAACACATCACAGCCTTCTACAAAAACCTTGGTGTTTGTAAAGATGATTTTAAAATGGCAATGGTAACAACCGAGGAGGTACTTAAAAAACTGAGTGCCCTCCAACCCCACAAGGCCACTGGCCATGACAATATTCCCTCCAAATTTCTCAGAGACTCAGCCTTTTCCATAGCTCCAGTCATCACCCACATAGTTAACCTCTCCATCAAACAGGGACAGGTCCCCCAAGATTTTAAACTGGCCAAAGTAACCCCCTTGTACAAAAAAGGGAGTAAATTAGAACCCGGCAACTACCGCCCTATTTCTATTCTAAGCTCCATCTCGAAAGTGATGGAAAAAATAGTCTATGAACAGGTTGAAAAGTATCTTGCCACTAATAAATTGCTGTACGAGTTCCAATCTGGTTTCAGAACATCCCACTCCACTGACACATGCCTCCTCTATTTGAGCGACCACATCAAACACGAGGTGGATGCTGGAAAATACTGCGGCATGGTCATGCTGGACCTCCAAAAGGCTTTTGACACCGTGAACCACTCCATACTGGTTAACAAGCTTAAAGCTATTGGTTTTGATAGCACATCAGTGAGCTGGATGCAATCCTACCTGGAGGGGAGAGAACAGATGGTGGAGGTGAACGGAACACTGTCCCCTCCCCTCCCAGTGAGCTGTGGCGTCCCACAAGGAAGCATACTAGGGCCTTTACTGTTCCTAATTTATGTTAACGACATGACTTCAGCTTGTGACTGCAACTTGTTCCTGTTCGCAGATGACTCAGCACTGCTGGTCTCGGACAGGAACAAACTGCAGGTTGAAAAGACCCTCAGCTCTGAACTCGGTAGAATCTGCACCTGGCTCGCTGATAACAAATTATCCTTACACCTGGGAAAAAATGAATCCATCCTCTTCGGATCAAATAGTAAACTCAGCAAGGCAGATGGCTTCTTGGTTAGAGTGGGTGACAATATTATCACACGAAAAGATAAAATTACCTACCTAGGTTCCATCCTGGAGGCCAATCTTTCCGGTGATAAAATGGCCACCAACGTAATCAAAAAAGTCAATCAAAGAACAAGATTCCTTTACAGGATCTCCTCACTGGTCAGCAAAAACACCTTGAAGACCTTAACAGGAGCCCTCGTACAAGGTTTCTTTGACTATGCATCCACCTCTTGGTACCACAGCACCTCAAAGGCCCTTAAAACAAGGCTCCAGACCTCTCAAAACAAACTGGTCAGGCTCCTACTTGGCCTCACCCCCCGAACCCACCTCACCCCTGCCCACTTTGACAGGCTGGGATGGCTTAGGGTCGACGACAGAGTACAGCATCTTGCAATGGGTCTGGTCCACAAGATTCGATACACCACCAAGATACCCATGTACCTGTCTAAATACTTCCTTAATGTAAACGAAGTCCACACCCACAACACCAGAGGGAGTGCAACAAACCATGTACAACCCAGATTCGGCACAAACAAGGGACTAAATTCTTTTCGCTCCTATGCCACCAAAATGTGGAACGCCCTACCAACAGTCATTAAGACATGTGAATCCCTTGACTCCTTCAAAACCGCTCTCAAAGGGCACCTACGGATGGCTGCAATTCGAAACTGGCCTCTGTAAAATCTGAATCCCCCCCACCCCCCCACCCCATTTTCCCTCACTGTATATTGTATATTTTCCCTTTTTTGCTTCCCATATGATGAATTCCTGTTCTGTTCTTTACCTACAGAGAAATGTCTATTTGTATGTCTCTAAATGTTTGTATGTCTTTAAATGTTATGATGAATTGAACAATGTGGACCCTGTTGTAAACAAGTGTAATGCTTAATTGGGTCGTCCACTCACAGTTGACAGTCTTTGTATTGAGTTTGTGCTTAAAATGTACTGTAAATTCTACAAACTGTTAATAAAGATTTCAATCAATCAATCAAAAACCACGGCTCCGTCTTATGAGCTAATTTAAGACTTCCGGTCTGAGAGCTAGCTAATTTAAGACATCCGGTTGTCCAGTGTCCATTCTGGGTCCGGAAACGGTACTTTTGTCAGCCTTGACCCCAGTAGAAGGTCTGCTGCTGTGAATTTTACACCTCTCCCGCTTAGCGGAGAGTGTGGTGTGGTAGAGGACATCTCCCCGAACGTGTGGGTATGTCCAGATAGTTGCCTCGCGGAGGCCTCTTTGTCCAGTGTCCATTCTGGGTCCGGAAACGGTACTTTTTTCAGCGTTGACCACAGTAGAAGGTCTGCTGCTGTGAATTTTACACCTCACCCGCTTAGCGGAGAGTGGGGTGTGGTAGAGGACATCTCCCCGAACGCGTGGGTATGTCCAGATAGTTGCCTCGCGGAGCCGTCTTTTGTCCAGTGTCCATTCTGGGTCCGGAAACGGTACTTTTTGTCAGCCTTGACCCCAGTAGAAGGTCTGCTGCTGTGAATTTTACACCTCTCCCGCTTAGCGGAGAGTGGGGTGTGGTACAGGACATCTCCCCGAACGCGTGGGTATGTCCAGATAGTTGCCTCGCGGAGCCGTCTTTTGTCCAGTGTCCACTTTATAAAGTCCATGCACTCCAGTGAATAGCATTTATCCATTTAGATAACTTTATTATTATTATTATAATGATTTAATTACTTATTCTTACACAGAAACATAATGTGTGTCTTATAGCATCATATAGCATCATTTAAATGCTTAATTTGTAGTTTTAATGTGCAAATTAAACTTTTTTTCAATACTCTAGAGTGTACTCTTATTTTGAAGAGATCGTCCACCGGAAGTCTTAAATTAGCTCACTAGATTAGCTCACTAGACGCTGTCGCAACAGGCTGAGGGGGAATAACGTTAGCTTCGCATTAGCTGGTTAGCTAACGTTGTTATCACTACAGCACAACAAGCCTCCGCAGTCCAGTGTATTTGTGAATGAAACAACATGTGGAAGTTAACATTAATCTCTAGCGGTCTAGTTCCATATGGAACCTCTCTCTGTAATTATCCAATCTGTTAATACAGCTTTCTTCAATCAATCAATCAATCCCTCTGCTACGTAGAGCTACATATAATAATAGCTCATATCTCATATCTGGCGTAGTAGGGGCTGCTGACGTTCGACAATCTGAGAAACTATAGGAGTTGACACACCAACAAACTCGGTGTGTGTGTGTGTGTGTGTGTGTGTGTGTGTGTGTGTGTGTGTGTGTGTGTGTGTGTGTGTGTGTGTGTGTGTGTGTGTCCCAATAAAGTTTACGGTTTCTCATGCCCTCCATGTAATGCACAATTGAGTACTGAGTAGGCTATTCATATACCAGTCGTTCTCAACCCAGATGACAGTGAAGTGACAATTTAAGGACTTTTAAGACTTTTATAATGCCTCAAAGGCTCTAAAAGAAAAAATACCATTACTGCATCAAAAGTAATCAGCAAACCATGCTATAAAAACTGGTCAAACTGGTGAAAATAGCCGATCTACAAGTTCACAACGAGCTTGTAGATTGGCTATTTTCACAATATTTATCTGTGGAACCATTCTGTTGCTTGTCTGGGTGGGGGGGTCCCCAGTTCAAATATGATTACTTTGGGGGCCTGAAAAGGTTGAGAACCACTGATAACTGAATATTTCTAAAATTGCTAGCCTACCACCTTGATATAAAATAAAAAAATTGTAACTTGCGTAACCTTATGTAACTATTCATTGATTCACTCGTATACCAAAATCCATTTTGAAAAAAGAAAAGAAATCACACCTGTGTGAAGTGAGGGGCGCTCACTTCGCATTATCTAACGTTTGGATAGTTGGTGTCAAGGTGACGTATGTTTGCTCAGTAGTTGCTGATGTCTGCTCAGGAGGTTTGAGTGTTTGCTCAGACCGAAAAAAAAATTAGAGGGAACATTGGCCCATACCGTACGGCATAGGACTATAGCAGGCCTTTTTTCATCATTTTTGAGGATTTGAAAAGAGTGAAAAAAACAAAAAAAACGATGGGTTATAGCCCATCGTTTTTTGAATTTTTGAATTTTTTTTATCCTCTTTTTTCATCATTTTTGACGATGGGCTATAGCCCATAGCGTACGGCATACTATAGCAAGCCGTTTTTCATAATTTTTGAGCATTTGAAAAAAATTAAAACAAGAAAAAACCATGGGTTATAGCCCATCGTTTTTTGATTTTTTGAAAAAAAATTGAATTCTCGTTTTTCATCATTTTTGACCATCCCACTGAGCAATAGCCGGCTATTAGACGTGCGTTTAAAAATGGGATAAAAAACGTCTAAATATAGACGTCTAAAAAACGTCTAAAAATAGACGTGTAAAACACATCTATTTTTAGACATGTTTTAGACGTCTATTTTTAGATGTTTTTTATCCCATTTTTAGACGCTCGTCTAATAGCCCATATCGTACGGCATACTGTTGCACGCCGTTTTTCATCATTTTTGAGGATTCGAAAATAATGAAAAAAAAACATGGGTTATAGCCCATCGTTTTTTTAATTTCTTTTAACCTTGTTTTTCATCATTTTTGAACATGGGCTATAGCCCATACCGTACGGCATACTATAGCACGCCGTTTTTCATCATTTTTGAGGATTTGAAAAGAGTGGAAAAAAAAAAAGATGGGTTATAGCCCATCGTTTTTTTGAATTTTTGATAAAAAGAATTATCCTTGTTTTTCTACAATTTGACCATGGGCTATAGCCCATAGCGTACAGCATACTATAGCACGCCGTTTTTCATAATTTTTAGGATTAAAAAAACAAAACAAAAAAACTATGGGTTATAGCCCATCGTTTTTTTGATTTTTTGATTTTTTTTTTTTATCCTCGTTTTTCATCATTTTTGACCATTACATGGGCTATAGCCCATATCGTACGGCATACTATAGCACGCCGTTTTTCTACATTTTTGAGGATTTGAAAAAAATGAAAAAATGAAAAAAACAATGGGTTATAGCCCATCGTTTTTTTCATTTTTGGGGGAAAAATAATTCCCTCGTTTTTCATCATTTTTGACCATGGGCTATAGCCCATATTGTACGGCATACTATAGCACGCCGTTTTTCATCATTTTTGAGGATTTGAAAAAATTGAAAAAAACGATGGGTTATAGCCCATCGTTTTTTGAATTTTTGAAGAAAAAAATCCTCGTTTTTCATAATTTTTTACCATAAAAAGTGTGAATGGAGTTTCTAGGTGAAAGTGATTTTTTGACGTGCCAAAATCTGCCATTGAGCCCCATGTTAAAAGTCTCAAATTTGAAAGCACTATATTTCTAAAACTATGAAACATTTCAGAGATTCCTTTTCAGGCAAACATGTTCACCGTAAGATGAACCTAAGTAGGCTAGAATGGGGTTGGTAGGTTGAAGTATGTAGGACTAGTAGCATGCCAAAGTTTGTGCTATTGCCATAGAGAATGCATTGGGCGTTTAAGTTAAATAACTCAGAAACTACAAAACATTTCAAAGTAAAAAGTTCCAGCATGTGTCTCCACAGTAGGCTGAATAATATAAAGTGTGAATGGAGTTTCTAGGTGAAAGTGACTTTTGACGTCCCATAGGGCTGCCATTGAGCCCCATTATAAATGTCTCAAATTTGAAAGCACTATATTTCTAAAACTATGACACATTTCAAAGATTCCTTTTCAGGCAAACATGTCCACCGTAAGATGAACCTAAGTAGGCTAGAATGGGGTTCGTAGGTTTAAGTATGTAGAACATTTCCATAGAGAATGCATTGGGCGTTTAAGTTAAATAACTCAGAAACTACAAAACATTTCAAAGTAAAAAGTTCCAGCATGTGTCTCCACAGTAAGCTGAATTAAAAAAAGTGAGAATGTTAGTTTCTAGGGGTAAGTGATTTTTTGACATCTGCCATTGATCCCCATTATACATTTGAAAGCACTATATTTATAAATCTATGAAACATTTCAAAGATTCCTTTTCAGGCAAACATGTCCACCATAAGATGAACCTAAATAGGTGTAAGTATGTAGGACAATAGGCATGCCAAAGTTTGTGAAATATTGCCATAGAGAATGCATTGGGCGTTTAAGTTAAATAGTGTATATTTGCACGTCTTTAAATGTTCTGATGAATTGAAAATGGTGGACCCTGTTGTAAACAAGTCTTAGTACTTGATCATGGTTTCGTCCACAAAGTAGAAGTTTTTGTTTTGACTTGTGTTTTTGTTTGAAATGTACCCATTCTACATAGTCTACTGTGAAATAACATTTCCAATCAGTCAATGGATAGGTTGACTGTGTGGTAAGAAAAATGTAGCAGTATCATATCCCAGTGTATGTGTGTCCCTTAAGAAGACACTCAACTTCTCTGTGGGCAGAGATCAGTTGGGTCCATGGGACCAAATACTGTAGGTCCAATTAGGGTGTGGTAATAATGGTACTAGTTTGATGTGTCCGTTTATTTATAATTGTGTTTTCAGGCATTACAGCAACGACTTAGTCCATAGAGATCTGTCCATAGAGATCTACTTTCACTCGAATTACATGCAAATGTGTAAGTGTTGTACCAGCCGCAACCACAATTAATTTACACCAAGACAGGGCACGTTATAAAATTCCATTTTATTGTCAGAACTCAGCACACATCAAAAACACTCAAAATGGATTGCCAAAAATATTGAGTGATACATAAAGATACAGTAGATCTTATTTCATCACAGACTCAAACCACAGCAAGTTCAGAGCAAAAGACAAAAATGGAATGTTTCTTCATAACCAAAGTAGGATGTTTTATTTATATTCATGGGAAAGTTTTTGTGCTGGGCTTGAATCAAATGTACACCTGTGAAATTAAGCCCTTGCTTTCAATGCACACCTCTATGCTATTAAGCTGCTTTGGAAGGACTCAAACAGGACTTAGGGATATGACTAGGAATATCATTGTGGAAATGCAGCAGCTAGCAGTGAATATGCCCCCATGTCAGTCAACTGTAATACCCCCTTTTCCAACATAGATATAGGGAAACTATATCTTTTTTGCATGTTATAAAAAAGACTGGGTTCTTTCTTTCTTTTCTGTGTGCATGCGCGCTCGTGTGTGTGTGTGTGTGGGGGGGGGGGGGGGGGGGGGAGTTCAGTCAGTTAAGAAACGAAATAAACTTTCAACATAATTAATAGAGGTGCCATTATATAACTACATCATTATCACTGTATCACTTCTCATAAATGCTATTGCTGGAAGGCCCACACACCCTCATGTTATGTGCATTTGCTCTGTCTTACAGGTATCATGGGCTGTGCATGGAAAGGCTTCCTCTCAGCAGTCATACAAGGACAAAGCTGCCCATTCATACTCCATCGCACCACATTGACGCTTGCCAACAAGAATACCATCATACAGTGTTTAAATTAGACTTAATTACTTTCGCAATAGAACCAAATTTGATCTTCTCCAATAAGTCACAATGCAATATTTTAAACCAACCATACAGTCTAAATACTTCCCAGTCCATGACCCTGTGAGAAAGACTTCCGACCCAATATTGGATCCTGACCCACCATGTAAGAAGCGCAGGTTAAAGAGTAAATAAGATATGCGTTCTTTGCCTGTTGTACGGACTATGTTTGTGTATATATTTGTATTCCCTCTTTATTGTATGCTCTTTGTACAATAACACAGACTAACTCAGCGTTTACTGACATACACGTTATCTGCTGAGACTCCACAGTAGCAAAGATGATAATAACAGTGTAGTAATTATTGTTCACACTTACTGGAAAAAAACAAAACAGAAATCACTCACCCTGTGTACACAAATATTTGGATTTATAAGTGAATAGATAAGGTCCTATAGTTCCGCAAAAAAAACACTTATTTTCCTCCCGAGGATGAAAATAGACTCTTGCAGCTAAAAATAGATTAATTTTTTTTGTTTTGTAACTGTAAAGTATATAACCCCCACCCTATGATTTATATTATATGAAAAGTTGTATCTTTTTCTAGAGGATCTACAAAATATAACAATGCCCTTCATTTTAAAAATAGTTTAATTCTTCTGATATAACAGGACGCATTTCTTTCTTCATTTGTGTCGAGATACATTCAGGACATCAGTATGTGGACACAGGAGTAGTGCTATAGACAGGAGTCAGAAGGAGGCGTTTTGTGATGGGACACTGCAGAACTGGAGTCTTCTTAGAGCCGGGGTTATGGCTGGTACTGGAACTCAGTGCCAGGTTATCAGTAGCGAGTCTGGTACTCATGGTGCCATCTGTTGAAGTCGTTGTAGAAGAGCACAATGCTCCCAGACGCCATGCCAGTTATGATGCACCTTTAGGGTTAAGAAAATAAAACGTTACCTATCAAAAGTTTATTTCATTGCTCAGGTTTTTAGTTTTTTACATAATTAACGGGCACGGTTGGTCTGGCTTTACCATAGTATTCATTGTAAATGTAATGCGCAATTGCGCATTACATTCTTTTGTGGTCTCAGTCCACGGTCATGACAGATGGGGTCCTGAATAGAGGCTCTGGACGTCTACCATGATTGACCCTTTAAAATGTTTCTGCCCTCTGCTTTTACCTTTGCATGTACCTCTCTGAAAAGCGTGCCGTGTCATGAAAGGTGTGTGTGTGTGTGTGTGTGTGTGTGTGTGTGTGTGTGTGTGTTTGCGTGGTACCTCTGGTCATGAGACATGGCCATGGAGCGAATGCCTGCATCACAGCCTGGGTAGGTGAAGAGCTGCTTCAGGTCGTAGACCCTCCATACAGACACCACCCCTCCGTCTCCACCCGTCAACAGGTACTGGCCGTCACGACTGAGCAGCATGGCCTGCAACACACACAGAGACAACATACCTGCCTTTAATGGTCCTGTGAGAGGACAGTAAACACACACAGAGACAACGCACCTGCCTTTAATGGTCCTGTGAGAGGACAGTAAACACACAGAGACAACGCACCTGCCTTTAATGGTCCTGTGAGAGGACAGTAAACACACAGAGACAACGCACCTGCCTTTAATGGTCCTGTGAGAGGACAGTAAACACACAGAGACAACGCACCTGCCTTTAATGGTCCTGTGAGAGGACAGTAAACACACAGAGACAACGCACCTGCCTTTAATGGTCCTGTGAGAGGACAGTAAACACACACAGAGACAACGCACCTGCCTTTAATGGTCCTGTGAGAGGACAGTAAAGGCCTATTGAGACTCCCGTTTTAGGTGATAAGGTGACCACTGAAAAACAGTGGTAAAAACAAGAGAGATTTGGGGTAGCAATGAGTCGCTTAACACCAAGGCATGACAACATGTTAATTTTCAGTGGTCACCTTATGACCTAAAACTGGAGTATGAATAGGCCTTCAGTTGCTGAATTAAAAAGAATACAAGTGTTCCCCATTAATGGCACCCAGGTGCTACTTAACCACTAGTGCTGTACATGAAAAATATCAAATTTATAAGCTTGCAAGGTGTTATGAGCTTGTAGATCTGCTATTTTTCATAATTTTGGACCACCTTCACCTCATGACATGCCTAGACAGAGGTTATGGCCTGCATTTTTGGACCCGCTCATGGCCTAGATCAAATCCAAGCTTGGGAGCCGCTCCTGACTCCCGTCTCTCCATAAAGAAAAACTATACCATGGGGAGAGTACTGGTCGTTTCCCGTTTAGAAAATAAAACATCATGCATAATATGGAGCATAGTACAGTATGTGCACACCATCTCAAAACAACAGTTGCTCATTTCAGTCAAAGTCAAAACTCATATATTTCTGCGGTGCTGTGACACGGCCAACGAGCTCAAGTCTGCAATAGTGCCGTCCCTGGAGGATTAACAAACACTGATCCCCGACCAGCCGCAATGATGGCTCCCCACGGCGAGGCTCTGAGATTTACTCATCTGCTCTTCCTGAAAACTGTGTTACAGTTTAACACGCCCCTCCGGGAAACCAGCCGCATACACAAATCTGGCTGTGTGCTGCACTATGTTATGCGCACAGTACATAGTGATTATTGAAACTGGAGCAGACAGAAGCATCAATCAGAGCGTAACCAAGCCTGATGTATTGATGGGGCGGCATAGACATTCCAACGCCCTCCAAAGATGCTAATTTAGAGTGAAGCTTTGTACTATGGTTGCAAAAGGCAACCATAGTTCAGCCACAGTTGGCTTGTGGAGACAATTCAAAGGAAACACTTCAATCATAACTGTCACAAGTGTTGAAGTAAACTCGTTTGTCCAAGAGGAAAAGGAATAACTTCAATGGAAGTTCTTAAGTTGAAAATCTCAAATTCAACTTCTCATTTGTGTTGAACATGAACACATAGAACACTGCCTCAAGAACAGGAAGTGCGTTTTGACGATAATAAGACATGTCACAATTTAATTTGAGCAAATATGGTGTATGTTATGTTTAGGAACGGCCCATAACTCAGCTTAATGAGAGATGTGTTTCATATTCTGATCACACAAATGCTTATTTACACAGACATGCGCGTACATGCACACACATAAACACAGACAGACCTAGAAGCAGACACACACACACACACACACACACACACACACACACACACACACACACACACACACACACACACACACACACACACACACACACACACACACACACACACACACACACACACACACACACACACACACACACACACACACACACACACACACACACACACACACACACACACAGGCATGTGGACTGAGCCACAGTGTTAGATCTCGATCCCAGATGGCAGTGAATGGAGCATGACAGAGCACCGCATTCTGTTCTCATCAGTTTGGTTCTGATCCATTCTTCACTGTGTACTGGAAAGTCTTACGTTTCAGCAGCGATCACAGTTGATCTGACAACGGCGATAAAGACCATCCTCAGAATGAAATCAACACACTTAAACAAAACACAACTGTGGTGCGCGTCAGAGGAAGAGGGGAAGTTATGGCTCCTTTGTGTTGAATATGAAATGTGAAACGATGCCAGGGAGAACATTTGACAATAATCTACCCCAAGTTCAATAGAGGAAACATGGCTCCCAAATCCTGTCGTAATGACTCTTCACTCTGCTCCTCTCCTCTCTCAGCCATCTGGTGGCTGTATGCCAGTGGTTCCCATTTCCCAACCTTCTCTGGATCAGCCCGGCCCATGAGCCCACCCATCAGCTGCCATGTTCGCTGGTCAGAAAGGGTGAGCCACATGCATTTTCAGACCATGTTTATTTGTATGATCAATCAAGCAATCGTGTTCCGGCTTGTATCAATGGAACTAACGGTGTTAGTTTTAATTTAATTACATTTTGTATTTTTTGTATACTTTTGTTTTTATGTTTGTTATATTATCATTCAAATCTATGCGTTTTGCCAATTATTTGGGGACAAGGTTGGGAATCGCTGCTCTAACTGGCCTGGCATGAGGAGTGTCTCTGTTCACTGGTTCCAGGGACTATGTGCTAACTGTGGACTGTAATGGAAGTGCGTGACCCTTGTGAAGCCCGGTGGGAGACTGTGGAGAGCTGGCAGACGAGGCCGCCAGCCGGGCCAGGTAGGGGAAGGGAGGCTCCCTGACAGACATTATAAATCAACCCGCCGCTGTCGCCGGGCGCTTAAACAAGATGGCCGACGGCTCCGCGGGGGCTAAGATGGCCTCATAGGCTCGGGTGACAAGAAGAAAATGACTCCAGCAGAAACACATGTCTCTTTTTTATATCCATATTTCCTAGCAATTCATTTATGAGGTGGGGGGGGGGGATTCAGTGCCTGGGAAAGTTACAAAAAAACAAAAAAAAAAAGTTTTAATTTATGATGCTGTTAACCCCCCCTCCTTTACATGGATGCAAGGCGGTGAAAGAATGGTTCCACAGGCAGAGTTCTATTAGTGACTGTAATCCGTTCAACATGGCCATAGTCCTTATGCTGCGTAAGCACTTGAAACCTAGCATCCCTATTCTGGGAAAACATTCGGCGAAAGACCAGCTATTTTCGGCAAAGACATTTAGTGTAGATGGAGGGTAAAAATAGCGGACCAAGTAGAGTGCCGACTTCGATCAACTGATCGTTACGTGGTTAACGCTGCACCGTGTTGTGAGCTTGTAGATGGGCGATTTTCACTATTTTAAAATGTTTTTTAAAAAAATAAAAAAGGTTTACAAGGTTTCCGCCCGACAGCCACAAAGTGCAAGATCAGAGAAAATGGCACAAAACCCTATAATCGACACATGACAGAATATAAATATAAACTGACAAGAGTGCAAAGAAAACTCTATTTAATGCTTTAAAGAAACCAGGACAGGCGGGTAAACATCAAACCCACCATATGTCCTATAACAACATGCTATCGAAATAACATTCTTAGCCAAACACACGCTGGCTCACGGGTACGGCTACATAACTGCCAGACCATCTCTCTCTCAAGTAGACACAGGGTGAGCAGTGGACTAACAGTTACTTATCCTGGAGTCCTGCTGTGCACAGGCTCTGAGGCCCGGAGGAGCAGCACTAAATACTGCAACAAGTCAGAATCTCAAACTGGGCAGAGGGGATGGGGAGGTGTGTGTGTGTGCGCGCGTGTGTGTGTGTGTGTGTGTGTGTGTGTGTGTGTGTGTGTCGACGGAGGGTTGAGTCACACGTAGCCTCACTCCAAGATGTTAGGGCTTCCCTAATGGTGTGTGACAGGGCAGGAATTTACAGCAGGGGAGGAGAGGAGAGACGATGAGGCCCTGCCTTGTCCTCGGGACAGTTTCACCTCTGAAATATGGCGGACGTTATGAGAAATATTACAGAGGGCAGTCTATGGGGGTTATTTCCTTGAAGGACGTGTAAGTACATAGAGCCATCGTTAGAACGACCCACTGTGCTCAAGTATTCACATGCAAGGGAACGCTGGACGTGCTCCCCCCCCCCCGCTATTTATAATGCACTCAATCATTATGTGTCTGAGCGGCAAAGTGTGCGTTTGTGCACTGTATAGGTATTGTGTGTGTGCGTGCGTGTGTGTGTGTGTGTGTGTGTGTGTGTGTGTGTGTGTGTGTGTGTGTGTGTGCTCGCACACGTGTGTGTGAGTTTTTCTGTGCACTCATTAATCAGTATTATAGTTAAGTCTTGAAGAGGAGGGGGAGACAGAGAGAAAGAAAGAGAGAGAGAGAGATGTAGGGCTCCTAAATAGGAAGCAGGTGTGTGATTGTCTGTCAAACCAGTCCTGGGGTTACATTTCCCAGGCATACGTCGGAATGCGCGCATGCGTGTGCACACGCACGCGCACGCACACGCACGCACACACACACACACACACACACACACACACACACACACACACACACACACACACACAGGAGGACAGGGAAGGTAGAGGGGCTGTGGTGGTCGCCATGTCGTGTCACCCAAGCCGTCAGGGCGGAAATGCAGTGGAAATGGAGGAATGTGTTGTCTGGCGCTGGAGGAGAATGGAAGTTAATGGGCCAGAGCTCAGGGACTGGCCACTCTACTGGCATGTTCTGTAACACTGCCGCTGGGCCGATCTGATCCGACAGCAGCACCCTGGATCAAAGCAACCACTACCTCGTACTGTGTGTGTGTGTGTGTGTGTGTGTGTGTGTGTGTGTGTGTGTGTGTGTGTGTGTGTGTGTGTGTGTGTGTGTGTGTGTGTGTGTGTGTGTGTGTGTGTGTGTGTGTGTGTGTGTGTGTGTGTGTGTGTGTGTGTGTGTGTGCGTGCGTGTGTGTGTGCGCGCGTGCCTCTCTAAGGCTTAGAGAGAGAAAGAGTAGAGCGGAAGAGAAAGAATGAATATGTCTGTGCGCAGTGTATGTGCATGAGATTGTTTTTGTCTGTGAGTGTATGTGTGTGTGTGTGTGTGTGTGTGTGTGTGTGAGAGAGTGTGAGTGTGAGAGACAGACATTAGTATGCTGGGTGCCCACAGATCAAATGGCCCATGCCTTTCTCAGATCTCCTCAGCAAGTCTTTAATCAGCAAGAAGGCTGCAATGACTCGGTGCATACTCGCGCACGCGCACACGCGCACACGCACGCACACACACACACACACACACACACACACACACACACACACACACACACACACACACACACACACACACACACACACACACACACACACACACACACACACACACACACACACACACACACACACACACACACACACACACACACACACACACACACACACACACACACACACACACACACACCCACACCCCACTTGTTGGGATTATGACTGATGCACTATCCAGTCAACCTCCAGATAATTTATGTTTTTAAGTGCCCTAAAGAGATCCACAAGCCAGTAGTTAAATCCAATTTAAATGTACAGTATGTCCAGATTGTCCACTTGTATCAAAAGAGTGAAGTTCTTCAAATGGGTTCTTAGAAGTCTCAACAAACCTCTGATTACTCAGGGAAGGTTGACTTAACAGTGATGCTCTTTCACAGGAGCCATTTAGAGTCAAGCTTGCTCAAGGACACTTCAACATGGTTGCCTATGGCAGGGGAGAGCTTTGAACCTTCAGTTTTCCCACAGAGAAATCAAATCCACTTGATTGACGTAAGTTTGTCAACCAGTGGTCCATGGCATCATTACAGGGGGTCAATGGGATTATGTTTTAAAATAAATATTGTACCTTTGTTAAATGTATCAGAAATAGTATGTTTAAACTATATTTCAGTATAATAATCTGAAAAATATTTCTGCGTAATGTGGGAAACGCTTCAAATGATGACTGTGAAGGGCTTGAGATATTGCCTGGTGCACTCAATACTCAATACAAAGACTGTTAACTGTGAGTGGACGACCCAATAAAGCATTACACTTGTTTACAAGAGGGTCCACCTTGTTCAATTCATCAAAACATTTAGAGACGTACAAATAGACACTTCTATGTAGTTAAAGAACAGAACAGGAATTCATCATAAAGGAGGTAAAAAAGGAAAAGAAACATATACAGTGAGGGGAAAAAGGGGTGGTGTTTACGGGGGACAGTTTCTAATTGCAGCCGTCCGTAGGTGCCCTTTGAGAGCGGTTTTGAAGGAGTCAAGGGATTCGCATGTCTTAATGACTGTTGGTAGGGCGTTCCACATTTTGGTGGCATAGGAGCGAAAATAATTTAGTCCCTTGTTGGTGCCGAATCTGGGTTGCACATTGTTTGTTGTACTCCCTCTGGTGTTGTGGGTGTGGACTTCGTTAACATTAAGGAAGTATTTAGACAGGTACATGGGTATCTTGGTGGTGTATCGAATCTTGTGGACCAGACCCATTGCAAGATGCTGTACTCTGACAGGCTGGAATGGCTTAGGGTCGACGACAAAGTGTGCATGGGTGAGGTGGGTTCGGGGGGTGAGGCCAAGTAGGAGCCTGACCAGTTTGACCAGTACCATGCACTGAAAGCAGCAAATCTAGTTTGAGAAATGTTCAAAATATGCTAAAAAAAAAAAAAAAACGGTTGAGAACCCCTGCTCTAGGCTAACCCCCTCACCTTGATATTCTCGTCCATCTCCATGTGTCCAAGCTGCTTGCCGTTGACGCTGAAAAGACAGAAGTGTCCCTTGTCGTAGTAGACGACACAGTGGCCCTCGGTGGACGACTGGATGAGACGGGGCCGCAGGCAGGCCTCGGGCCCCTCCAGAGTCCGCAGCAGGTCCCCATTCATGGAATGGATCAGACAGGGTCCCTCTGGACGTGGCATGGAGGAAATGAAACATGGGTTAATGAAGGTCAAGCTGTGGGGCTGAGTGACATGAAGACAACAGGATGTTCATCTTTAATGAATACATAAGAAGCGTTGGCTCCAATAAGCTTCTCTATAGTTAGTGGCACAATTCTTTCCTCCAATCCAAAGTATTCGAACATTTTAACAGATACGCACACAAAAGGCTGTTTCCAATTGCAGCAGACATTTTGGCACGGTTTATGGCGCTATAAATGCAGGCATATGCCTGAAGAAGGTCCTTGTCCAAAACATCACCTATTCGATCTTTATTAAGCAAGTGAACCCAGTGTGTGGGTGATTTCTCAAATCATACTACTCCCCCCAAAACACCTGTTAAAAATATTTTATTCAATGTGCAAGAGACTTTTTGATGACCATTAAAGAAGGAAAATCAGCATAATGAGGAAAACATCACAAGCATGGATCGATGACGAGGTCATTCGGTAAGAGAAGAACATCCAACAGGAGCATCACCCATTTAGGATGGGAACCCCTTTTGTTTTTGTTTTTACCTTTCAACATGGGAACCCCTTTTGGGGTAGTTGTTGATACAGTAGGCTACAATATATAGCAACATATAGTGTTTTGTAATATTTGAATACATGCAGTATTTGAAGTTCTCAAATCTAAACGAGTTAACGGAATGAATCTAAACAACAAAACAACAATTATTCTGTTTTCCCTAGGCAGCGGGAAGTACAACTAGAAGTGACTAGAAGTTGATCTTTTGTAAGTTTTCGTTAGCTCCTGTTTGGGCTAGTTCTTGTTTTTGGCCCACGTTCTCTTACCCTTGCAGCCACTGATGACCAGACCCAGCTCCGCACACACACTGGCACAGGTCACCTCGCAGTCATGACCCGTAAGGATGGCTCTGGGTGTGACAAACTCCGCTGTGGAAAAACACAAAGACACACATGTTAATCTTTGAATATGAGCATCTATCTACCCACACTCAATTCCAGGTTTTGACCAGTAGAGGGCAGCCAATACAAACAAATGTCAGACTGAGTGACCCAATCAGTGATGGTGGTGTGAGGATTAGATGCTTGTGCTGAAAAGGATGAGTGAACACAAGAGATGCAAATTAATTAAGATGTTTATATCTTCACTTTGTGTTTTGACATTATATTGCATATCAATCAAATTGAAATTTAACCCACGTAAAAACCCCAGGAAAGCGTTTCTCGTCTCCCAAAGATCATTAAAATAAGATCTGGTTGCAAAAGGGATGAAGTGGCCCTTTAGGAGAAAGAGCTCTCCTTTCTTCCATTCATGTAGAATTACATGACATTTCTGCACAAACGGCAGCCATTGATCAGCGCCTGATCACAGACTGCGAATTAATGCTGAAACACGTATGCAGGCATATACAGTACGGAAGAGTATTGAATTACTGTAAACTTCTGATGCGTAATTTTCTGTGACACGGAAAAAAAGTCCAGTGAACACGTTTTTAGTAATAGCATCCTGATTGACACGCCTAAAGCCTGTAAATGTTACATGCCCTGTGGACTGTTTGTTTTCTGTCTTCCCTCTCCATGGATGTGCACGTCAGCCTGTTGCTAAGGAAGTGCTAGTTTCGACTGTCTTATCTCGCCTCTCTCAGGACGGCACGCACACACACACACACACACACACACACACACACACACACACTGTCTATGCCAAAGCACTACGGCTGCTCTCTCTCCTCGCACGTCACCATCAGCATCCATCTCTCCTTAACGAAGCCCTCACCTCACCACCGCAAACACACTCACTGGAAACAGATGTCCACAGGACTGTACACAGACACACGCGCACACA
>NC_139702.1:55943099-55970599 GCF_964188405.1 Protomyctophum parallelum | reverse complement strand
TGTAACTACAGCCTGGACACTGAGGAGGGGATCAGCTATCTGGGAGACGCAGGTAGGTAAGAGGTAGGTGTGTGCATGCGTGTGTGTGTGTGTGTGTGTGTGTGTGTGTGTGTGTGTGTGTGTGTGTGTGTGTGTGTGTGTGTGTGTGTGTGTGTGTGTGTGTGTGTGTGTGTGTGTGAGCGTGCGTGCGTGCGTATGGTGTATAATCCTGACATATAGGCCAGATTTTGGGACACGTTTTCAAGCCAGTTAATATTGGGGATGTGAAGACACCATGCCAAATTAGGGGAGGGGGGTTAGTAATGGAATTTAGTAATGGTAAAGGTTACGTTCATAAATATAACAGAGGCATGCATGCTGAACAATTAAACAACTGTAAACTAATTGTGTCCAGTTTAAGTCTCTCCTTTGACCAGCAGATGGCAGTGCTGTCTGAGGAATCTCATGTACTTTTGTATCAGTACTGGAGACCATGACAACACAGAGTGTGTGTGTGTGTGTGTGTGTGTGTGTGTGTGTGTGTGTGTGTGTGTGTGTGTGTGTGTGTGTGCGTGCGTGCAGACGCTGACTCTGTGTCTGTGAATGTGTGCATGTTCATATTAGGGCTTGCAGAGTCAGTCGTGTCAAACTTATGAAGTGTGTGGGACATTCGCAATTTCATTACAGTATGCACGAGTACAACTGTGCATGTGTGCGCGCGTGTGTGTGCGCGCGTGCGTGTGTGTGTGTGTGTGTCTGTGTGCGCACACGCACGCACGTGCAAAGAGCACCCTGTGGTCTGGGTCAATGGAGCATCACATTGTGGTGAAGGGCTGAGCTCTTGGCTCACAGCTGCACGTAAGCCTGGTCTGATACAAACACACTGATGCTGTATGTATGTATGCATGCAGAACTGCACTAATGCTACAGTAAGCCTGGTCTGATACAAACACACTGACGCTGTATGTATGCATGCAGAACTGCACTAATGCTACAGTAAGCCTGGTCTGATACAAACACACTGACGCTGTATGTATGCATGCAGAACTGCACTAATGCTACAGTAAGCCTGGTCTGATACAAACACACTGACGCTGTATGTATGCATGCAGAACTGCACTAATGCTACAGTAAGCCTGGTCTGATACAAACACACTGATGCTGTATGTATGCATGCAGAACTGCACTAATGCTACAGTAAGCCTGGTCTGATACAAACACACTGATGCTGTATGTATGCATGCAGAACTGCACTAATGCTATAGTAAGCCTGGTCTGATACAAACACACTGACGCTGTATGTATGCATGCTGAACTGCACTAATGCTACAGTAAGCCTGGTCTGATACAAACACACTGACGCTGTATGTATGCATGCAGAACTGCACTAATGCTACAGTAAGCCTGGTCTGATACAAACACACTGACGCTGTATGTATGCATGCAGAACTGCACTAATGCTACAGTAAGCCTGGTCTGATACAAACACACTGACGCTGTATGTATGCATGCAGAACTGCACTAATGCTACAGTAAGCCTGGTCTGATACAAACACACTGATGCTGTATGTATGCATGCAGAACTGCACTAATGCTATAGTAAGCCTGGTCTGATACAAACACACTGACGCTGTATGTATGCATGCTGAACTGCACTAATGCTACAGTAAGCCTGGTCTGATACAGACACACTGCATGCATGCAGGCACGTGTGTGCAATTGCGTGGACACGGGATACATACTGCACAGGAAATAGACTAACCATAAACATACACACACAGACATGCATTCATAAACACCCAGCCTAACAAAAACAGGTAAGGATAGCCTGTGTTATGTGTGAAATGTGTATTAAGTATGTTTATAAATATACGCATTTAACCATATACTACTAGTCCCGGCCCAACAAGCAAATAGTAAACATGTGGGACCGCCATCATTGATGTAGACCCACCTTTGGGACTGTCAGTGATTGGTTAGTGTGCGTGTAGGCTACTCGGAGTATGCAGGAATCTGCAAGCATTTTGGTATGGGACAATGATATATCATGAACATGTAATTCATGTGTATTTCAACTCGCCTCAAAATTTAAGAAGTACAATAAGCAACTAATATGAACAAATGCACAAATGAACAGACGGAGACCGACCCATGAATTTTAATATCCGCTTGAAATAATTAGTTTACTGCATAATCTTTCTCGAGTTTAACAGCAGTGCTTGAATTAAAGCTCGCTATCGCTAAACTGAGGCACAGGCGTGCACACACACACACACACACACACACACACACACACACACACACACACACACACACACACACACACACACACACACACACACACACACACACACACACACACACACACACACACACACACACACACACACACACACACACACAAACACACACAAACACACACACACACACACACATGACCCTAGAGAGAACATTTTCATAAACACACAAAATAAATGCACGTGCTACACTTTAAATGTTTAAATATATATCTAAATCAGAAATGGTGAACCTTCCTGAAGTGCCTAATGTGTGTTAGACCACATTATACCTCGTCTGCTACATTCATACATCTTTTCCAGAGACCGGAGACAGCACTCATGTGTCCTCTTTCAGAGGAAGAATTGCATACACATACAGGGATGCAAGCACGCATACTGTGCACGCGCGCACGCACACACACACACACACACACACACACACCAAAAATGTAGGCATAAAGGAAAACAAGTCACTAGCTTTCCCAGCATCACGCAGCCAGCTTGCACTGTATGACTATGAGGTAAGTGACACAAGGCCATCTAAAGTCCCGTCCCTCAAATCAACAACCGATGTGGCTTATTATCCAAATCACAATTTGTCATAAATTTCAGCCCATTTGTAGCGGAGCACTTAACAGCATGTAGGGCCCATCTAAGCTGGCCAAATTAGCACCGAGAAGGCTAAGGGCCCGGGCTATCGTCCCTTTGATCGTGGCTGGTTC
Source organism: Protomyctophum parallelum (assembly GCF_964188405.1). Classification (NCBI taxonomy): domain Eukaryota; kingdom Metazoa; phylum Chordata; class Actinopteri; order Myctophiformes; family Myctophidae; genus Protomyctophum; species Protomyctophum parallelum. Next base: position 55,967,619 of record NC_139702.1, on the reverse strand, counting down.
CATATGTTATGGTAACGTGAAGGGCCGTCCTGTGACATTTTTCACTTTGATGGACCGGCCGTTGACCCTGGAGCCCGTGGTCGGCCGGGGGCCTTTCATGTGGCGGTCGCCGACCCCCAACGCCACACAGGCCGGCCGTCTCTAAGTGGCTCTCACTTTCACTCACTCACATTAAGACAGGTTGAGGGCCCTCTCTCTCACCCTCTCACACAAACAAGTACATTTCTCACATACCCATACACTGAATCCTGAATGTTAATTTAACACACAGTGCATTAGTGAGAGCCCGTTTGGGGTGCAGCAGTGCTAGGAAATCCAATTGGACTGCAGAAGGCCTGGTCTACTTACTGTAGATGAAACTAGCTGTTACTTTAGAGAGAGAGGCCGTAAATCACAGACCGCTACAGAGACAGCACTCTAAGAATACCCATCCCTCTGCATGTGTGTGTGTGTGTGTGTGTGTGTGTGTGTGTGTGTGTGCACGCGCGTGTGTGTGTGTGTATTCTTACTGCCTGGACTCTCTCCGATGCTGCAGTGCTTTCCGTTCCAGTACCAGAGGAGCAGGGTGGCGTCTCTGGAGCCGGACAGCACGTAGCAGTCTCCTCCGATGTAGGACTCTGAGCGGGCCAGGCACGTCACCACGTCACGGTGACCAAACACGATCTGACTGAGTTTCCCTGAGAGCACACGTGCGCGCACACACACACACACACACACACACACACACACACACACACACACACACACACACACACACACACACACACACACACACACACACACACACACACACACACACACACACACACACACACACACACACACACAACACAATGCATCAGTGCCATCATACACATACACAGAATGGCTGTTAAGCATGTAAACCTCCTCTGCGGGAACGAATGCATGTATTTTTTTCATTCGATCTGGGGAAAAAAAAGTGTATAGGTTTGCGAGACAGTGTAAAAACACCCGGACGGTTAGCTTAACCGTCTGGGCACCTAGGTTGCCAAACCAGCCGCGCAGCATGCTGCGGGTTCAACTCCCGAGCCCGACGACCTTTGCTGCGCGCCACTCCCCATATCTCTCCACCCCTTTCCTTTCTGACTACTGTTCCCTATCAATAAAGGCATAAAAGGCCACCAAAAACAAATCTTAAAAAAATGTAAATGAAACAATTTATTATCTGTATTTATTATAAGCAAACGATATATAAAAGCATCCCGTTCCTAATATGCACAGTGTATGAATTTACATATCTCAACACATTATTGTGTCTTAACAGTTTCCGTGCTTTGAATGGATTACTCCAGGTTAATGTCGCTGCCATATCGGACATACGCGACTTTTGTTTTATGTGTTTAATCCGCCGCAATGTAATAATTAAAAAGAAAATCCGTCTTCGCCGCGGAGAAAGAGAGTAGATGCATCTGTTTTCATGAGGAAAACGGAAATCGTCACATGCTGTGGGCTGCTAGGGCTTCTGGGAAATTGAGGCCAATGCAAACGAATGGGGTTCAACGCCTCATGGAGGAGGGTCCTGTGCTGCGTCTTCCGGGTGTACCAAGATGGCGGGTGGTCCGGCCGTTCATAACAAACGGGGGAAGCTTTTTTCGCTCGATTTTCGCGGATTAAAAGCCCAAATAATTCAGCGTATGCTCTAAAGGTAATACAACAATCTCGGCAGTGAAGGGGGGTTGATTAAAAGTCTGGTAAATCGTTTTCCGCAGTCAAACTGTTAAGGGAAATTGAGTCACAATTCATTCCAATGAATGGGTGGAGCGGTGTGGAGCGCTTCCTGCTCCGTTCTGTTGTTGTGGTCGGCACTTTGGAATATCTTTGAACACTACGACAAGCGATCACACCGCTTTAGAGTGAATTTTCATGACAAACAACTCAGCGGTCAGCACAGTGGTCCTTTAACCCATTCTGACCTGAGATCAGATTCATACGAGGTTTCCGCCGGACACACACTGGTCTGATGAACCCATTCTGACCTGAGATCAGATTCTAAAAAATGTCAGTCGCTCTTCGATTTTTCAAAAAATAGCAGACCTACAAGCTCGTATCGCGCCACTCGGTGGCGCGATATGAGCTTGTAGATCTGCTATTTTTAAATAGCTAAAGCATGACATGATGCCGACACCAAAATGGGTGCCCGGTCAGAATGGGTTAAAACACGGCAGTGAAATGCGTATAAAATTGTTAATGCGTATTACGAGGGATTAATTTTATTCATTAAAATGTAATATTTTAAACTTCAATACATTGTGTACATGAAGCTATGCGTGTATTCTACCGTTGCTATTATATTGATTTATTTTCTTTCTTAATATTCTGTACTTTTCTAATTATGTATTTTCTTTATATAGAAATGTTCAACCTAAATTCATATAATTGTTCCTCACTAATGCTCACTATAATATGGTAACATACTGTAACATTTTTGTCTACACACTGTTCACTGTTCAGAAACGCATCATTTCAAACAGGATTTAAAATTTCGATTTTGTATTAATACGAGAACAATTGCTTCTACAGTATGTTAGCATCAGTGTTGTAGTGTTACTTTTAGAAGTGGGACTCCCCCCCCATAAGACACGTGTATTTGCGTGCACGTGCGCAACACGCACAGACACGCACTATAAAACAATTCAGACATGAAATGTATATATAGCCTATTTAGAAACAGGGTTTACAATGCTTAATCGTAAAAGTAAATAAGTAAAAAAAACATATTTTTTCTTCCTTACTACACCCCTGGTTAGCATGCTAACTTTCCATGAATAGAAAGCCTGCAATTAGCGTGGAACCCCATTCATGTCACTGCTAGGCAGGTTTGTAAACTGTCCAAAGTCCTCCTACAATTTTCAATTCAGGAATTTAGCAGACGCTCTTAATACAGAGTGACTTACAGTAAGCAAGAACACATAGTAATACATCAAATACATAGAAATAGTAATCAATGATCATAAGCAAGCTAAGGACTTAACATCCATCTAACAGTAGAATATCTGTAGTATCTGTACAATGCAACTATGAGTACAGTATATATATATACACTATAGAGCGCTACAGTATGTCTACATAATAAGTTATCTAGTTTATCAAGTTTAGCCTTTGCATATGCCTGTAAGGTCGTAAAGGCTAGCACAAGTGCTGCGAGCTAAGATGGAGTCTAAAGGTGAGTTTTCAGACTACGGCAGACGATTGGGAATGAGTCTGCAGTTCTGATTACACTGGGAAGTTCATTACATAGTAGAAGGGAGAAGAGTCTGATCACAGTGAGTCATATAATTGGTCCTCACTAATATGTGCTATATTGAAATATAGCACAGTATTAGTACTGTGCTATATTGAAATATTAATACTGTGCTATATTGAAATATAGCACAGTATTAGTGAGGACCAATTATATGAAGATAGGTTGAAAATAGGCTTAAGTGTTTTTTTTAACCCTAATTTATGCATGGAGAAATCTAAAAGATCACTGAATGTGGACTACACACAAAATTTGCTTCTGGCAAAAAATTACGTGTTGATTAATGTGCATTGTCTCTGTTAAATAAATAAATAAATAAATGTTGCAATGTGACACATTGTGATCATGTACCTAGATCGGCTATTTCAGGAAAACGTGGATGTCATTAAAGGAGAATTGTGTCGCTTTTCTTACAGAAATCTGATGTTATTGTATCCATTAACCAGTGAGTAGAGCACAGCTCAGCTCTGACCGTGCACAGCGGGTTAACCAGTGGTAGAGCACAGCTCAGCTCTGACCTGCACAGCGGCTTTATCACTAAATTGCGTATTTTGATTGCTCAACATTCTTTTTTCTTTTCAACATACAGAGTTTTGTCCCAAATGGGCTGCAGTAAAAGGCAAACTGCTGATAAACCCCACCTCCTTGCTCAGAGCTACTGTGCGCTAGAGATGGATTCTTTTAATGTATTCACCTCTACCAGTGGTTAATGGATATAATAACATCAGATTACGGTAAGAAAATCGCTAGTCAGGAATTTTCTATGATCGATTAAATCAATTAGTTAAATTAACCGTTGCATCCCTAGAAAATTACTCTACCGGTATGTACCAAACTCTACGTATGCAGGTGTGATCAATTTTGCACGTGCTTGCGTGTGCATGCATGTGTACGTACGTACGTACGTACATACGTGCTCAGCCAGCCCGTGCACATGTCCTCACTCTGTGTCTACCAAGTGTATATATAAAGAGGCTAATTGCTGTCAGATTTTCCCCCGGCCCCTTGGCTCTGCACTGAGCTGTCTAATACTCATTACACTCCCCATACTGTGACCTCTGCAAGTCAACACACCGCGCAGTTTACAACACATGACATTTCTGTCTGCTGCTGTCCGGAGGATAATTAACTTGTATCTCATCAGTGATGGAGAACGCCGACGTGAAACTCTTCCACAGAGGAGCTCCACGAGTCAAGACGAGACGTGAAATGTTTGACATCTTTGTAAACTTTGGAGAATAAGTAATGATTTCAAACGCATTGGGTTGGGTGGACGACGTAATGGCTGCCATGCTCGCTTCCGTCTTTGCGCACTTGTGCGCGTCTGCACGGACGGACGCGCACACAAACGTGCGTCGAGTGCACAGGCATGAGGACTTGCACAAACAAAGGTTCAAACACAGACACACACACACACAGCAGAGCAATTGTTGTCATCTGTAATTGACCCTTTGCTAAGCCCCACCCCCCAAATAGTGATTGTCCAATTACTCACCCGCCTATAGGTGACAGTAGCAATACTAATGGCATTAATCGTAACAAATTATTTAAAATAAATCCTCTGATGTGTTGACATGGTTGGTGACTTTGGCATGGTGTATCCTGACTCACTGCAGATTAATGAGCAAAGAAGTTGATTGGAATTAATTAGATGCCATTTCTCCCTCTTTTTAGCGATAACATTTGTATTTAGTTTGTATTTAGTCATGCACATTTTTCCAATGCACTACTGCAGGCCTTGTTGACGCTCGTTGAAACTATGGCTCCTGAATGATTGATTCTTTTACGTGGGAGAACCAGGGGGGCAGTCAGACAGATATTTTGTGAAGCCACTAAGAAAATGGGGACTTCCTGAAAGTTCATATAATGGCCTGTTGTGGCACTGTCATTGGGCCCCAAAAAAACCCCATAGCCCCATAGAGTACAATGTATTTGGGCCCAACTTCACCTAGACTGTATTACCTTAATAAACATGGTCATGAATACTTTCTGCTTCCAGTCCCTAGTTTAAAGTCTCATTTCTCATGTCATAATATTCTTTTTGGAAAACTATGGTCCCATTTATTTAAAAAAATGACCATAAAGTCGCGTATGTTCTGAGGGGCGTGGCTACCGTTACAGTCTATGATCGGGAGCCACCCCCCGTTCGAGTCAAAATAAAAACCAACGAAGAAGAAGGGGGGAAGTCCCGCCTCGTTGTCTGGGCCAGCCAATGGCCAGCTGGTCCCAAACGGATCTACAAAGATGGCGACTTACAGTTCAAGGACTGACGGGCTTCATTTTACGTCCATACAGTATAAGACCTGGAGAACGCTTTGTCGCTTTTACAGTCTATGGGGAGAATCCATGCTATAATATTCCATTGAAGTCAATCGATGACCAGCGCTGCCATGCTTTTTGTCTTTTTTGCTTATTGTAAATCGCTCTGGATTAAGATTAAATTGTAAATTGCTGCATGCCAGACCTAAAGCTGCAGAGTGTTGGGGGGGCGGAGCTTAGCGAAGGGTCAATTGTCATCGAAGAATTACTGAGACTGAGAAAACAATCGAGAAACTATACAGGCAGGCACACACTTACTTCCTGTCTACATACACATCCTCAGACAAAATTCAATTGCTCACACAGGCATATGCGGCTGCGTGTTCTGTGCACGTGTACCAATCAGTTCAGTGTAATTGATAAACCCCCTCTGTTCTTTAACCTCGGGGCTTCAGGGACCCGGGTGGCAGCTGTTGAACACTGAGCAATTGAAGCGTTGTGTTTGGAGGTTCCAGGCTCGCACACCGCCGCTGGCAGCCACACAATAGAGCTATCTCTCTTCTCCTACGCCCCCCCACTCCACCCTCCTCAGTAGAAGACACAGAGGCTATGGCCCAGAGAAATTGAAACGCTGGCTGTATTATAGGTGTGTGTGTGTGTGGGGGGGGGGGGGGGGGGGGTAGCAGTCTGAATAGGAGCAGGGGACAGAGAGCTGAGGACCGCAGTACAGAGACAAGACTCAAGACAGACTCATTTAAGACCCTTGACCTGCTGAAGCGCTGTGTGTGTGTGTGTGTGTGTGTGTGTGTGTGTGTGTGTGTGTGTGTGTGTGTGTGTGTGTCACTCAGTAGCTAGGTTTCCATTGACTTGGCTGACGGGTGTGTCGACATGAACAATCACATATATCACTTGTGAGACAATACATCATCCTACTATAAAAACCAAAACAGCTGGACATACTGGGGTGAGTCCCACCTAAAAATACAGACTTTTGTGATTAAATTGAAAAGGCTAAACGCAAAGGACGTGGTTCAGTGGTTTCTATTGCAGATTAACAAATAGACAGCATATACTGTACTGTAGACATCCTTACCATTCAGATAAGATATATTTTTGCCCCAACTAAACATATTCACATTGATTGCGAAATGTGAGTGCAGAATAGTCTTTGTCAATGCAATCTCGGTCAACTGTAACCTAGCTGGTAGTCAGTCTGCTCTGTGGATGTACAATAGCAACCAAAATGTGGGTGATTTGACATTCTCACACACTGCACCACGTCTCTGTATTCTGTCTGTCTGTGTGTACGACTGTAATGCACGTAACTCGAGAATTGTTCACCCCACCGACTTCAAATTCGACACTTGCGTTCCACCCCCCCCCCCACAGGGAGTTTAGTGCCCGGTGTAGGGTCGGTCGGACCCACGGTTGTCCAGAACTGCCACAAAATGTCTCTGCCCGTGCTCTGGACAAGGCCCCTGCCCTGGGACCATATATGGACTGTTCTGACATCACAAATGTATTCTGACATCTGCATAGACATCTGCATAGACTGTCTAATACAGTGAGTGATTAGTTATATGGGCTAGTATAAGGCCAAAAGTAAGGACTATTACCTGAGTCAGTGGAATAGACACGGAAGCTCTTGTCCCAGAAACCACAGAGCAGGATGAAGCGGTTGTCAGCGGTGATGACGAAACACTGTGAACTGATCTGGATGCTCTGGTCCAACAGATCTGAGATCTGACGCCTGTGACTGCCAACGTTACTGGCTGGAGAGGAGAGGAGTCAGAAAATAATGGGAATAGTAAGAGATTCATTATCAGATGCAATTAAACAGATTCACACATCACAAAACACAATGAGATGAGATAAAAATGTGAACAAAAGAGACCAGAGGAGAGATGAACAAGGGAGGATACGTTTCTGAGGCGACAGTGAGACAGAGACACAAAGCCCAGAATAAAGTCCAGAGACAACGGGACCAGGCATACATTCAGTGTATGTGAACATGACACATAACACCATGTCAGGCCAACGGTAAACATCAGCATTGTTCAAAGAGTTCACACGAAACACTATCTGGTCTATCAGCACATTTTCACTATTATGTATGGCCCCTGTAAACACCTCTGCACCGCAACAGAACAGAGAAGATTTGTGAGAGAATACATAAAACATCCAGGAAGGTTAAGTGTACCGGGACTTCACATTTTCCATTAGGGCCTTAGAGCCTGAGTAATGACGGCGTGTGCGCGGCCTGCAAGGAATATGCACACTGCCACAGAACGCATACTGTAAATTAATCTCGCGCAGGCGATTTATTTAAAGGTTGGTTAGTGAGGAGGGAGCGAGGAACACAACATACATTCTCTTCTCCCCGATGCTCCCTGATTTTCTGCAATGGGCGGCATTTCTCGGTAATCTCATTTTGCAGTTTTATTAGATTCCTCCGTGTTGTGGTCTATGGTCAACCTGTTATTCAAGTTGTGACTTTATTTCAGTTACTTTGGGGTATTCTTTCTATCTTGGCTGCACAAATGTCTAGTCTTTCTCGTGGTCTCTTTATGTGTGTTATGTGCACATTTCTCCTCGGCCATTAGCCTTATCATCTCATCTCATGTTCTTACCGTCTGCTACCATATCATGTCTAATCTTATCTGAACCGGTTTGTATATGTTTTTTCACTGTTGCGACGGCCTCAAACCACACTCCAAGCTAGGCGAAAGCCTTATAATATAAAACAGCGGCATCTAAGGTCAAGTATTTAAAACAACAGAGCACCCCATCACCCCTCATGGATAGAAAACTATTCTTTGTCAGTTTCACTCTAAAGGTCTCTACTTATAGGGCAGGAAACTGGCACACTGGGTTCCACGCAGGCACACCATCATTATGGTGAAGTATGAATCAGGCTTAAGACCAAGAGATAATGACTGACTATTTTACTTACTTATATCCCTATTAAGCCAGCTGGCGCATAGGGCAACAACACAGTTCCACCTAAGAAACATTAACCACTCCAAACTAGAGACCTGTTGAGATGTATAACCTGTATGGTTAAATGATTTAGTTAAGTTATAAGTACAACTATAAGAAGTGAATATTTTGCAGTGCGGCCGGCCAGGCATTCATAGATAGTTGAAGAGCAGGTGTTGGGACGCTCAGCCTGTAGGCATTCTGAGAAAGAGCAGCGCGCCTGACAACGGCAATATTTCAACCCATTATCAACATTTCCTTTGGCCACGGCCGCCCCGACACTCAGCCACAATTTACTGTGTTTAGCTCTGAGTCCTCTTGGAATGCTAACAGTGTACATACATAACTGACACACGGCCTCCCTCCCTCCTACAAACTCACACGCTCACGTGCACACAGCATTTTCTTCTAAATATAATTAATGCTCAGTTGTAATAAAATGTTAAGACAGAACCAGGATGATATGAAAATCTCAGGAAAGACTAAACATTGCCCATGATAATAAAAATATACATTTAAATTGAGCCGTATTATACATGTACGGCATTCTCAAAACAAGCATAACATGTCTCGTGTCACACGCACGGGAACAACAGTGCATGTTGTCTCTGGGTGGAGGAGGTGGATAAAGATGAGTTCGTGAGAATGAAGCCCTGGACATTTTCACCAGTCAAACGTTTACCCGAGGGGGAAAAAAACAAAAAAGGTTGCGTGTGTGGAACAGATCCTGAGAGATGAGGAGAACAAACACAAACGAAACGGAGAAGTCTAAGACACGAGAGAGAGAGAGAGAGAGAGAGAGAGAGAGAGAGAGAGAGAGAGAGAGAGAGAGAGAGAAAGAGAGAGAGAGAGAGAGAGAGAGAGAGAGAGATAGAGAGGGAGCATGGGGTGATGAAAAAAAAAGGATAATGAAGTATGTGAACTTGGGTGCGGAGTGTGCAAGACAGAGAGAGAGAGAGAGAGAGAGAGTGAGTCAAGGTAGCACACAGCTAGTGTCTCTCTCTTTTCCACTGCCTCCATTGGAGCGTCCTCGTGCATCACTCAGCGGCTCGCCGCTCCTCTCCTGCTCATCAACAAGTCGTGAGGGATGAGAGGCGGCCATATTGTCCTGACAGCCGCGAGTGGCGCATTCTCAATCACACATTATTACCACATTCATATTCATTGCTGCTGACACGCTGCCCCCTCTGCCCCCCCGCAAATTAAACCACAGAGAGGAGAGGAGGGGAGGTGAGGGGGGGAGATGGACAGCATTGAGGAAAGGGGGGTATTTGTGTGTACGTGCGCGTGTGTGCGTACATGTACTGCTGAGGCGGTTGTGTGTTATGTGATTGTGTGTTTGCTGGGAGAGAGTTTGTGTGTGTGTATGTGTGTGTGTGTGTGTGTGTGTGTGTGTGTGTGTGTGTGTGCGCGCGTGTGCGTGTGTGCGTGCGTTGGGGGGTGGCTGATGATGAAATGCTTGCCCAGGCCACAGCTCATTGCATTCCAATTTGCATGCAAATGGTTCAGTGTGAGAGCACAGACTATATCATGAGGAGAGGAGAGGGAAGGCAAGGTGAGGGAAGGAGAGGAACAGAGGAAACGGGAGGAGGAGACAGGAGGAGAATAGGAGGGAGGACACTGTCCAGGGACACACAGCTGTGTGAAGCCATCAATTTGCGATAGACACACTCTCATATATACAGTACAGTTCTGCATGAGAGTCACAGTATGAATAAATAATCTTGTATTAAAATACTCGCCCACTCGCCCGCCCCGTGCACACGCGCGCGCACACACACACACACACACACACACACACACGTTTAAGTATACCTATCAGAGGATCGATTTCCACTGGAAGTTGGTACTGCTGGTCCTGCACTGTTGAGCTTTGATGACCTGAGAGAGAGAGAGAGAGAGAGAGAGAGAGAGAGAGAGAGAGAGAGAGAGAGAGAGCATTAGTGTTTCATTGACGTGGCTTTGTAAAGTAGCTGTTGGCTCTCACTTCACTATGAGACACTAAAACTTATGACCGCACAGTCAAAATGTCACTTCCATAGTTGTCCTCCCCTGAATCAAAAACCTATTATTTAATAACTGCAAACCACAATACAATTACAAAGTGATAGCTGACAGGGACTTATAATCTGATCATAATAAAAGAAAAAAAAATAAAGAACCTAAACACCCATCTTCATTTTAACTTAAGTTTTGTTTCATTGTTTCATTGCCCAGAATAAACTTGCATAAGACATTTCCTTGTATTTACAGCTCATTATTACCAATGATGTATTCCCATGCTTTTGTTCTTGCTTAACAGTTTCCGTGCCGGGAATGGATTACTCCAGGTTAATGTCGCTGCCGTATCGGACATACCCGCCTTTTGTTTTATGTGTTTAATCCGCCGTAATGTAATGAATCAAAAGAAAATCCGTCTTCGTCGCGGAGTATGAGACTGGATGCCTTCGCTGTGATGACGAAACCGGAAATCGTCACATGCTGTGGGCTGCTAGGGCTTCTGGGAAATTGAGGCCAATGGAAATGCATTGAGTGCAACGCCTCATTGAAACCAATCTTGTGTGCGTCTTCCGGGTGCACCAAGATGGTGGATGCTACACACAGATCATAACAAACCACGGGAGCTTTTTTTGATGGATTTTCGCGGATTAAAAACCCAAATAATTCAGCGTATGCTCTAAAGGTAATACAACAATCTCGGCAGTGAAGGGGGGTTGATTAAAATGCGGGTTAATCGTAAAAAACAGTCAAACTGTTAATGTAAATCGCTCTGGATTAAGAGCGTCTGCTAAATGCCTAAATTGTACCAGTCAACATGAATTGTGGGTCAGGTCCTTCACTTCGGAGAATTAGAAGTCGACACAAAATATGCAGCTTATTTGGAATTTGCCACTGGCCATACCGTAATTCTTCAGATTTTTCTGAAGTTTTTCTAATTAATTTATATTCACTGCACAGCATTGAATTACGAAAGCACTAGCACAATCAATACACCCCATCGATGGCATTAGTCCAGTTCACTTGGCCTGTCATCTCCAGCAATATGAAACTATAGGAGAGCTGAAATTCCTCCCACGCTGATGAGCGTGCGCTCTCAGAAACTCAAAGAGCTATCATGTTCGGCAGGATGGATGTTGACTGAATGCGTCTGGCTGAAGTGAGAGGCTGATGTATGGAGGTGGACATCGAACTAAACGCCAGCCGCTCAACGTGTCAAACGTGATCCTGCTCTCTGGGAGAGACAGTCAACCATCTCCCAAATCAAAGTCCATCCGTCCCTCCTATTGAGACGAGACGGGTCAATCCTACCACTCAGAGGTGAGAGAGAGAGAGGCAAAGGGGATGATAATGAAGTATGATAGACACCTGAGAGGGTATTTAAAATTATGGCTTGTCTTTTGGAGGCCGCGAACATACCGTCAGAAGTCAGGCTGTAACATTAATGGACGCAAAAGTACAAAAGATTATCCGCACACCATTTTTGCTCCCACTGTGTTTACTGAAAAGAACAATGTTTTGCACGTTTTGGAGTTTAACTCTTCTATCCAGCACCCTTTGAACTCTACTTGGATGTTATGCATACATTATCCTTGGACTGCACTAATAGACACAGAGACATGCATAACGCCATTTGCATCAATAGCTAGCACAATGTGGATTGGAACAGTGAGTGGACGTGTCAATGTGCGTGTGAGAGTGCTATGGAAAATGATATCCATAGTGGCCCACTGGCCCTCTGCTCATAAAAGGCTGTATGTGTGGACACTGGACACCGAAGGTCCTCGACTTCTTATAGCTGTGAGTAAGATGTGGCTCAGCCTGTGCTACCGTGCTGCGGTTGTCACAGCCTAATTCCATAGACTGCAGCTATACACTGTAACCAACCATGACGACAGAAGGGTGAAAAATGTGGTCATAGAGTTAGTATTTTTTGAAAACGGCGTACAATTTGGGAAAGTGAAAAAAGGGCTTTGCAGTTGGGTGCATAAGCTAAATGGACAATGACCATGTGCAAATTAAGATCAATTGCTCTAGGCACTGAGAAGATGCGGGCAGACATGACAGAATGTTGTCTAAAGTTAAAGGTTCTACTACTTTTCTCCTTTCTTCTATATACAATTGAGAAGAGCACACTTTGTGCGCGCACAACGCGGTTCGGTTGGCCAAGTCATAGAAGTATGCAGAAGTGACCTTTACGCTTGTGCACAACCTACCCAGCATGGAAAAAACAGGGTCAGTGGCCAAAGAAATATTCACGGAGAAGCAACAACAGCCAGGCATTAGACGTGCGTGCTTCTATTTTTTACATCCTCACACACACACACACACACACTCGTACGGAGCCCCTGAATGGCCATGCATTCAAGATATATTTTATCTCGTCTGTAAAAGATAATCATTTTGTCCGGACGAGATAATATCTTGTACGGACGAGATAATTATCTTACTACGGACGAGATAAAATCTATTTTGAATGCATGGCCATTCAGGGGCTCCGTATACATTCCTATCTCACCTGCCAATCCATGCCACTTGTTGACGGCAAACAGCCGGTTGGCGGTGACGGTGATGATGGCGGGCGAGGTCAGGCCCGGCTGAGTGTTTGAGGATACGTGAGTCACCGGGGAGTTGGACGGGAACTTCAGCACCATGATGACGTCCTGCTGCATCTGCTCCGTGAACATCAGAGGAGTCTGCAGGAGAAGATACTGTTCAACACGGGACGGAGCGGTGGAGTACGAAGAGATGGACGGATGGGAACGGAGAAGATGAAAACACGAACAGCCAGGGGGATGCAGGGGGAGAAGGAAGAGGAGGAGAAAAGGCAATATAGCAAGCAACAGAGGAAAAGCAGGAGATGGTAGAGAGAGGAGAAGGGGGAAAAAAAGGATGATGACGATTTTTATAGAGATGGAGGAAGCGGACAGGAGAAGAGAAGACCAAGGAGAGAGAACAGCAGCAGCGGGCAGACAGGAAATAATGAACATAAAAAAAGACATGACATGACATGAAAGGAGAGAGAGAGAGAGAGAGAGAGAGAGAGAGAGAGAGAAGAGAAGAGCGAGAGAGAGAGAAGAGAAGAGAGATAGACAGTTAGGAAGAGAGGAAAGGAGGAACTCAAGGTGTCATCGTCCTGGTGCTGAACCAAGTGAAGAAGAAGGAAGAATGATCTTCCTCATCATGTGACTACTCGGTCTCACCAAATCAAGGTGAAATAGCATGGAATTGCAATTCCGCGGATACACGCCTATAGAAAAGCCCCAAATCCGTACATATGACATTGAAATCCTCCCCATAGACAATGACGGAGGGGTATCCTTTTACAGGACACAGGGTGTGAATTCGGATGAAACGAAACACTAAAATTGAACCTGACTGGATACAATTGGTGACCTAACCTGAAAAATAATTTCCTGTTTCTTAAACAGCTGGAGTGGGAGAGACTAACTGTAATTAACATTCAATGGGTTGATTCTAAAAGGCCTCATTTTGTCATAATACAGTACGAGCCTACAATGACCACATAAAACCCCCTATGTACGAGGGAGCCATTTTCCGCAGTATGTGTGTGTGTGTAGCGAAGAGGATGGAAGATGGGTGTTTAACATGGTGAACAGAGGGGCGTCCTGAGTGCCTGACAGCTAACCAGACACTCTGACAATATCATTACCACCAGCACAGGCACATGCCAACCTGCTGACAATACACTGTCACGAGGAGGGGATGGATGGAAAGTACAGAGGAGAGAAGCTTTACGAGAGAACATGCAATGCTGAGAGGACGTTTATGTGAGAGAGGCTGTGTGCGTGCGTGCGTGCGTGTGCGGGTGTGTAGGACTCAACACTTCTCAGTGAATAATGTTGTTTGAATACTGTATGAGTTGCAGCGGCAATGCATAGGCATTTGATACATGGCTGGATTCAAATGGTTTCAATAATGACTGTGTGTGCGTGCATATTCAGTTATGTGCATTATGTGTGTTTAGGCGTGTGTGTGTGTGTTTGTGTTTAGGCATGCGTTTGTGTGAGTGTGTACAGTATGTAAGCGTTGTGCATAGGGAGGTGGTCTCCGGCCAGCTGTCAGCAACGCAGGGACACCACTCTAATAGGGTCTCTAGGGGCCACACTCTCACACGCACGCACGCACGCACGCACGCACACACACACACACACACACACACACACACACACACACACACACACAGGTCCTCAGGTGTACAGTTTGGCATCAATCCCATATTTCCAATACTACACTTTTCCTCCTGTCACATGCATCCACAACTACACACACACACACGTGCACGTGCAGGAAACAGTCACATAAATGTATAAACACATGTACAATATGCATACACACACACAGTATGAGTGTATGCATAGCAATAGACACACACACCCATACACCATTAGGTACAGACATGAATGGACACGGGGACACACACATACACACAAACGCACGCGCACGCGCACACAGTCTCTTTCTCTCTCTCTCTCTCTCTCTCTCTCTACTCTTTCCCACACACCTCTATAATGATGAGAGAGGAGATGGGTCCAGAATCGGGAGCTAAACTTCCCAGGGTCAGATGGAGGAGACAGATAGAGAGGGGGGGGTGTTGGCTGGGGCAGGACATTGAGAGGTGAAGGAAGGATGGGAAGGGGTGGAAGGGCTCCGTGGTATTTTCGAAACACACAGACATAAAGGGTGTTATTTATGCAAACAAATCTAAAACCTCAAAAGTTGAGTCAGGTGGTGTAACCAGTGACCTTCTGATTACATCAGCGGCATCTTTACCCACTCAGCCAGCCAGCAGTTTTCATATACAGTTAAGTACACGCTTAGTGCTGCGGCTGCAAATGGAACATTAGACTTAAAACAAACAGAGATAATCTATACTACTACCAGTAAGACGCCCTGAGGGCGAGAAGCGCAAAGGGCGAGGTCGCACTGAAACAACAGAGCTTCTTAATACAGTTGAGAAGCAGGAGTTAAACTATTAATCTGGTGTCAGTGAGGTCAGATGTATAGAGTTGCTGGCCGGCTCCATTCATGCAGATGTAGGTGATGATCACACGTGCGGATTGGAGTTTCCTCATGCAACGATCGCAACACATGCTCAACACACAGGAACAGGCCAGCTTCAAGGACGCCCAGGTGCTAGTCAGCACCAGGCTAAGGAAAGCCTCAACCGAGCAAAACTAGCCAGATAGCCCGCGCCAAACGTCAGGCTATACAGGCAGTCAACACGGGTCCTGCGGCACAGTCAGTCAAGCCAGATGATGCCATCTTACACATCTTACAGTCATCTCCATGTATGGAGATGACTGGATGACTGGATAATATGTATACTGTAGCTATCCAGGGTTTGATGAGTTCTGTGTTGCGATCTTCATATATGGAGATGGCCTGCATATATGGAGCTATGGAGAAGGCCATATATGGAGCGTGTCACAAGGCGTGACAGACGGACTGACTGACAGGTTTTGCATGTTTTCATAGTAAACGGCGACCTACAGTCGCACTTACTGTAGGACTATTGTTGAAAATACAGTGCTGAATCCTTTTCAGGAGGATATGGGAGAAGTGGGGCGGAGAGAGTGTGTGTGTGTGTGTGTGTGTGTGTGTGTGTGTGTGTGTGTGTGTGTGTGTGTGTGTGTGTGTGTGTGTGTGTGTGTGTTGCTTCTACTAACCACTTGCATGGCAGAGCTCCTCGGGGGGTGTGGTTCTATGAGCAGCTGGCAGGGTGTCTGTCCAAAACTACGAATCTGAGCCTCCACAGCCTAGACACAGACAGACAGACAGACAGACAGACAGACAGACAGACAGACAGACAGACAGACAGACATTTAGGATAAATATCCAGGTGTTATGGTAGAAATATGATATTATTATTATTATTATTATTATTATTTATTTATTTTTGCGGCTTACGCCTTTTATTGATTTTTTAAGGGACAGAAAGTAGGCTGACAGGAAACGGGAGAGAGATGGGGGGATGACATGCGGTAAAGGCCGTGTCGGGTCCGGGAGTCGAACCCGCGGCACACCGCGACTGGATCACCAGTCCGGTGCCCAGACCGTTACGCTACGGCCTGGGCCGAAATATGATATTATTAACCCCCTTGTGGCCAAGAGCACGTCAGGCCCATAGACTGCCATGTTAATTGACGTGTTAAATCAACAAATCCCTCGTGGCCAATGACGTTATCTGCGTAGTAGACGTACTGCCCTGTCAGTACGTCTTTTTATAACAAAATATTGCAATTGTTTGACATTTTTTTAATTATTTTTATGTAATCAACCAAAAACCGGCCGAAACCCGCGCGATCGTGCACTATCGTGCACGCGCGCCGTCTCTATGTGATCCGCGGCAAAAAATGTGATATTTTGGGATGTTCCTGGCCGTTTTTTTTTTTTTTTTTTTTTTTTTTTTTGCGGCTTACGCCTTTTATTGATTTTTTAAGGGACAGACAGTAGGCTGACAGGAAACGGGAGAGAGATGGGGGGATGACATGCGGTAAAGGCCGTGTCGGGTCCGGGAGTCGAACCCGCGGCACACCGCGACTGGATCACCAGTCCGGTGCCCAGACCGTTACGCTACGGCCTGGGCCTTCCTGGCCGTTTTTAAGCTTAATTTGACTAAGTTATAAAAAAGCTAATGTTAGCTTGGCTGTCCGGATTGCTAAGCTATGTGCTAGTGGTCATAGTAGCCTCCTTTGTTTACCTCCGTTTGACAGTTTGACAAGTGATTTAGCCAGATTTGATACTTTTGCCAAAATCAGAATAATGGAACGTTCCCGCCATCTGGTGGCACTTCTGGGTATTAATTTGAAAATGAAAGTAAAACGTGATGTATTTTATTTAGATCGCTGATCCCTCTTATTGCATTAAAATGACGAATTAAGAAATGGGGCATTGGCCAGCATTGGCCAGATTTGGCGACTTTTTGAATGGCAATCGAAAAATGTGAGATATGACCACAATGTCACGAAATGTCTCATTTTATAGCTCCAAGTCACTACTTTACAATGAAAAAATAATTATGATTATAGCTTGTTCCATCGTTTACTTATAAGCTTTTTAGTAGACCTTGGTTTCAGTGATAAGTCAAACCAAGGTGTACTAAAATGCTTATAAGTAAACGATGGAACATGCTAGGAACATATTTCGTGACATTGTGGTCATATCGCACATTATTCTATTGTCATTCAAAAAGTCAGCCAAAGCTGGCCTAAGGCACAATAAGATGTTATTAAGGTTGGCCACTTGGCCATTAAAGGGTTAAAGGGACACTTCATCCTTTTTGCAAAAATTATGCCCAGTGTCTAGCAGTGAGCCCAGTGTCTCTGATGTCATGGACACTGGGCTCACTTCCTTCCTGGACTACAACTCCCATAATGTTTTGGAGCACTGCTCCTCCTTGTGGATAGGGGGACGGCTGTCTTACTGAGACAACAAGTAGTCCAGGCAGTAAGTGAATCCACTGTTCATGACATCGGAGACACTGGGCTCTCTGCTACGATCTAAAATATCTAAAACCATATATTACACACATAAAGACCCCCAGGAAAGTGTTCTAAATCTTCTAAGAAATATGAGTCCAGTGCATTCCATACTGGCCTATACTCTAAAACAATCTGCAAAAACAATTGAACCTAGATCAGACTTATACAGTAGGGATGGATGCATGTGAACGCGCGCGCGCGCACACATGCACACATGCACACACACACACACACACACACACACACACACACACACACACACACACACACACACACACACACACACACACACACACACACACACACACACACACACACACACACACACACACACACACACACACACACACACACACACACACACACACACACACAATAATCAAATTCCCGCACAGACATCCTTGTCAGACAGTCGGGCAGACACACACCACTGTACCCCCCAGTACCAGCACACACACAGGGGCTGGGAGCCAGGCTACTAGAGCCTAGGCAGGGTTTGAGGCTGTTAGCTGGTGTTAATGAAGAGGTATTGGACCATAAATGTCAGAGCAGACGCCGGGCCTACAGGCCTCTGGACAGCATCACACCGCTCACTGGATGGAACACACACACACACACACACACACACACACACACACACGCACACGCACACGCACACACGCACACACGCACACACACACACACGCACGAACACACATATTTGCAGGGCACCGTAGCATTTACATATCCACCCATATATTTTGTGTTGAGAGTGAAATGTCTTAGAGTTTAGATCTCACATCATGGGGCTAATAGGATTCAGAACCACAGAACTCAACTCAGCATAGCAGTGCAGTTGCAACTTCCATGTACTGCAGTTAAAAAAGGCAATAACGTTCAAGAAGCTATAGTACGACTTAACTCACTTTATTTGTCAATGACACACATGCACAGTGATGTCACCTGATCAATGCAAAAAGGGACAATCATACAGGGAATCTTTGCTCATACTACAATTTAGGCATTTAGAAGACACTCAATCCAGAGCGACTACTGTATAAACAGAAACTATGCAAGTTCACTGTGGTTTACAGTGTGGAAAAAGTCCAGCTATTAAACAAGAATGTGTAAGAAAGAAATGTAGGGAGACAGGAGAGAGATATAAAATAATATTAGATACAATACAATTAGATTCAATTGATGTTCATCATAAAATGTGCTGTGTGTGCATGTGTGCCTTCATTAATTTGACATTTTTTTTAATGTTTATTTCAAACCAAAAATACTCTCTCACACACTTATGTCAGTGTTCCAGTGATCACCCTCCTTTGTGCCAATGTTGGCACTGGTGCCTAAGGTTGCCTACCCCTGCTATATAGATTATAGATAAACTTGGAGAAAAAAAAGGTGTTGTGACAGACTGTAAAGTGTGTTGGTGCATGGTTCTGTAATGTGCGTGCGTGCGTGCATAGGCTGGGCTATAGGCTGTGTGAGCCCAGCTTGGCCAGGCCTGTGAGAATGAGCTCATGGCTGAGGCCTGCAGATGGTATTTCCATGAGAAAAAGGTTCTAAAGACAGTCTGCTTATCCACATTGTCTGAAACTAACCAGAAACCAGAGGAGAGGAGTGAGGAGAGGGAAAGCGAGAGAAAGAGAGGAGAGAGGGAGAGAGGGAGGAGAGGGAAAGAGAGAGAGAGAGAGATGAGAGGGTGAGAAGCCGGATGGTGCAGAGAGACATGACATGAAGAGAGAGAACATGAGAGAAGATGAGAGGAACGGTGAGAAGCAGGGCGATCAAGAGAGGAGCGAGAGGGTGCGTGAAAGAAAAAAAAGCATTGTTATTAAAAAGTCATCAGGGTGACTTTTCACCTCCTTTCTCTTAAGAAAGTATATTAACCACTTGAATCCTATTCTGAGAAAAAAAGAACACACCAATAAGACTCAGGCCCAACTCAGGTCCATTTAATTAAAGAAGTCTTGACATGTTAACACAACACACATTAAGATATACTGTATGATTCTATCCATACCAGTGAAAAACAGATCTCTATGTCCCCCCACTTCCTGCTCGCTCGCTCTCTCTCTCTCTCTCTCTCTCTCTCTCTCTCTCTCGTCTCTCTCTCTCTCTGTGCCATGGAAAGCCCTGTCTCTCCTGTTCTCTCTTTCCTCCTCCCCATTACTTTGATCCAACTCTCTGTCAGCTGAGCAGAACAATAGGCTCAGGTCTTCCTTATTTAATGTGGTGTAAAGCCTGCTCTGGCCCTATTAGAGCAGTCTATTGCAAACATATGACAGCGGACTGAGAGGATGAGTCAGACGCAATGTGGAAAACTGAACCGCGGTCCCACGGCTTTGTGGATTCGTATAGAGTAGAAACGAACCAGGTTGCAGATATTGGCCTCTAGTTTAAAGTATATTCAGTGATTTCACTTAATTCAAATATCACTTATTTTTTTGTTTTGTTGTGATAATCCTCCCTACTATAGAGTGTGCTGGCCATATAAGGAGTTCCTCCCTGTCCCCAGTTAACCCTGGGGTCAAAAAAACCTTAAGTTTCGTTTTTGACTCTCTATCCTGATTGGACGAAAGGCTGGGTCCCACAGCCAAAAACGAAACCTAAGGTTTTTTTGAGTGAAATCACTGAATAACCTTTAAGGACAGTAAATGCGGTCACAAATTAAATGTCTTGTCAGTGCAGAGATTCCCGGTATCATTATTGTCCGTCATGTGTTTGAGTTGGCAATATTCCACTGAGAACCTCTTAAAATAATGGCATTTGTCATGTTTTAAGTTTTCATTAGTTAATTTCACCAAAAGTATTTTTGTGTTTTGACTTAAGCAATTGTAAACATCACTCTTAGCCAAATGACCAATCATTTCACAAAAGTCAGATTTATTTTTAAGTCACACGACATGTGACGTAGGCAAAATAAATTGGCCTAAATCACATTGTCTTTTACTTTCATTCTTGACATTATAGCCTGGCTCCAGCCCAATCGCTAATAGCCACGCCATTAAAACAATATGTTCTGAAGTGAAACGAAATTCAGTGTCGGGCAGGCCATTATACTAATTGGCGGGAACAGCATTATCCTTTTCAATAAAGATATAGCTGATTTTACAGAGGTGGCCATGTCACGAAGAGTTGATTCAGGCAAAAATATCATTTAATAAAGGGGGTATTCTTTTAAGAAGGTGGCGAGTTAGACTAATTGACTCAGACGTACATACCAACCCATCAGTTGCACTGCAGATAAACATGAGGCCATGGTGCTCTGCACTGACTGTGTTGCTATATTATGTGTTTTGTTTGACCATAGTGAACAAAACAACACAAACAGTGTTGTAATGTGAATGAAGTTGTGATGGCTGTTTCTTTGAATTGTAATATAAATGAAAAATCCAGAATGTGTGAGTGAGTGAGTGTGTGTGCGTGCGTGCGTGCATATTTTTAAATGGTCAATAAGACCTAGGGTCTCATTCATAATTGCATATCATATGGAATGCAGCAATCAGACAAAAAAACGATATACCAACTGTCACCAAATGCTAGAAACAATAAATCAATCAATCAATCAATAAAACATTGCTCCGATTTGAGCATTTACAGTAAGTACAAGAACCATTTCCTAAACAAGAACCCTGATCTTTACAATGGTCCTCCAGCATCGACCCCCATGCCGTCCAGCAATGCGTGACCAAGTTGTCAGTGCAACACACAAGGTCAAAGAGACTCGCTCCTACTCTGCCTATGGGCGCATTTGCTTAGGCTAATGCCGAGACGAGGTTCCCCCCTCCCATTACCAAAGTCGCTCGACCTGTATTCATTAAATTCTACCCTGCTTGACATTTATTAGGCTGTGGAAACGCTTGTAGAAGCGGGTGCGTCTAGGTCAGGGTGTCCTATCCCTATATGCCAATGTAATGCTCAGGTGATTATGTGAGTGGGGGGGCCCTTCTACAAGGCCAATCTGTTTTGGGGGTGCTGGCCCGTGACTGATGAAGCCTCTCTATATTCTGTACATTTAAATGACTGAAGGTCCTCGGCTCTGACGCACCCCCCAGGCCAGCTCGCTGATTTACTCAAGACACTCCAACAAGATGGCCCGGCGTGTCAAACATCCCGCTTTCATGCAAATCCACCCACAGCGACGCTGGCTCTCCTGACTGACTGAATAGAATAAATTAGGACAGCATTTTAGTACTGAATCTACTGACAACAAAGAGCAGAACATCGTGTGATTGGGAGCTCGCTTTTATCCAAAGCACCTTACAATGGAGTGTTTTTAACAAGAGCCCAGCATGTTTTATCCGTATCTCTGTAATACGTATATACTGTATGTAACTAACAGACCAATGACGGTGCAGCTCATTCTGCCACGTGCATGCACAGCGCACAGCTCGGCTTTCCTGCAATATGACAATCCCAGCTCAGCAACGTACTATACTGTAAACACAAAAAAGCTTTCTTTAACCATCATTGGTGATGAGGGTCAACCTGTTGGCCATCACCGATATTTGAAATACCCGTTTCTGTTTCCTTATCTCGTTGTTCTTCCCTTTCTCGAAGATTACAAATGATTGAATGAATACTTGTACAACAAATTATTTTCCCCACACAATGGAGATCTGGTTGTCCAGAGCGACAGAACAGACCTCTATGAGCATACAGTCTTGTGCATATGTGGGACCGACCAACTTCAAACTCGGCATGTGCATCGGCAAGGACTACTGTGGTATGCACGCCATCGAGTAGTTTGGATATGCGGTTGTCCAGAACCGCTGATCCATATATCGAGTTGTCCAGATTAAATGGTCCATTTATATAGCGCTTTACAATGATAATTTTAGTTTTAGTTTTTCGTTAGTTTTACTTAACCCATTCTGAACGGGCACCCATTTTGGTGTCGGCATCATGTTATGCTTTAGCTATTGAAAAATAGCAGATCTACAAGCTCATAAGCTCACCCAGTATCGCGCCACCGAGTGGCGCGATACTGGGTCTGGGTGAGCGCTGGCGCTTTGGCATGGGGGGGTCAGATCAACATGGAATGAATTCTGTACTGGCCATATAAGGAGCATGTCTTGAGTGTACAGGGTTTGATGAGGTCAGATCAACATATGGAAGGTCAGAACAGGTCAGCTCCATACAGTATATGGAGATCTAAGGGTGGTAGCGGGGGGGGGGGGGGGGGGCATTATCTTGAGTGTACAGGGTTTGATGAGGGCCCAGGTAGTTTTGGGCCCTCTAGTTTTCGCCAGCTGCCGGGCGTGGCTGCACTAACAACTTTGGGGCAGGCCCTTCTAGAGTTTGAATGGACACTAAGGTATCAGTCGGGGGGGAGACATCGACGAGGAAGGATGGTTGGGGAAGGATCAACGGAATGTCAGAACAGGTTCTGACATACTGTATGTCCATATAATGGAGATCTAAGGGTTTGAGGTCAGATGTAGAGTTGCTGGCCAATATTGATGACATCAGGGATTCTCCATATATGGGCTTAACTGCGACAGCAGGCCGCCTTTACTATGACATCAGGGTCAGCACATCTACATCCCTGATGATGTCATGACCTGGGCACCATATGGTGCCCGACCAACATACACTGGTGCCCCGACACACTGACGGGAAACGTACGATTCCATAGTGAACTGCGATCTTTTCGTTCTCAATAACGGTGGGTGTGAAGGCTGTATAGCGGCCCAAACCCCTAGTAAATATAGTAATACATATTTTAAAATGGCACTGTTTGTGACTATTTTGAGATGTCTTGTTGTTTGTCTGCTTCGCTATATATGCCGGCCTAGGTTCTGACTCCATCTATTAGTTAGACAGTTAGTCAGAGAGCTGATAATTAATTCAACATTCAAACTTTTCAACTGCACAGGGGAGCCAT
This sequence comes from Protomyctophum parallelum, assembly GCF_964188405.1. Classification (NCBI taxonomy): domain Eukaryota; kingdom Metazoa; phylum Chordata; class Actinopteri; order Myctophiformes; family Myctophidae; genus Protomyctophum; species Protomyctophum parallelum. The sequence continues at coordinate 55,943,741 of NC_139702.1, read as the reverse complement.
GCCGTTATTAGACTGTTCTGTTGGCAACACCATGCACTACCCAGTGAGCTACACAGCTCTAACCACAGAGCTATAGACAGGCAGGGTGGGTAGGACGTTCCGTGTGTTGTTGGGATCCCTATACATGACCAGTCTGTCCAAGACACACCTTGAGTATAACATAATGGTACAATGGCCACCATGTGAATCACTGGAAATCAGCAGAGTTTATGTGTTCTACCTGTTGAACTCCACACAGGGAAAACGTATGAATATATTTGGGACGGCGTGTAATTGGACGAGGGGAAAAGGAACACGCAGGGGCCCGGCGTTGCAGAGTGCAACTATGGCTGCATGTCGGAGCCTGGTTCATTGGCGTGGGTATATTTTCCCCGTCTTCTGCCGAATTACGCAAAGCCTGGACAATTCAGACGGAGCTCTGTGTATCGTCGCTGCCGGGTGACGGCTGTGGGATTTTCCGTAATCAAATGTGAAAGAAGGGGGGAAACCCTGCAGGACGACACAGAGAAAGGGCGTGTTTCTCCAGCTAAGAGCCAATGCAGATGTGCAGGCATGCCATGCACAAGTGCACGCGTGCATGCGCAGGCGGGTGGGCATTCTGCACGCAGGGGAAAATGCACACACACACACACACACACACAC
>NC_139702.1:55858099-55938099 GCF_964188405.1 Protomyctophum parallelum | reverse complement strand
ATATCATTTAGAATTTTTACGGCCACGGCCGGTGCATCGCTCACTTAAATGTGACTTTGTTGACAGGTCATTCTGCATCTAATTCGCTTCCCTACTCGCTTAATTACAACTTTCAATCAAGGCGGAAGGCTCTGGAAAGGAGGCAGTTGGATTTTGTCAGCGACAAGGTTAGCATCATGTTAGTGCCGACAGCGTGGGACTGCTGCTCCTGTGAGGCCAGGAGTTGGGTCTCTCTCTTTTGAAATGTCAACGGCCACATTTAAGATTTAGATTTCAAATCCACAGATATAAAATGCATCCATAAATGTGACTAAATGATATAGAGGAGTCCTCTGTACCAACCATATCTCACAGAGACATGAAGACAGATAAACATCTCTTGGTGTTTTTCTCAGACTGTGTTGACTGATGGTTGGCTTGACAGAGTGGTAGTCTTTGATGGTAGAACTGGCAAAGTTCCTGCATAATGATTCAATGATCAGAGCCCTGAAAAATATCACTGAAAAATCCTCTGGTATTTTGTTTCTGCTTCCCAGAGAAAACTCTGTGGCAACAGAAGCAAGAGTTCAAAGTGGAGAAATGGGAGAACGTAGTAAAATACTTTAACACTCAGTTTTACTGTGTAGTACGCAGGATATTTGTCATAGGTGGAGAACTTGACTTGCACACTGGATCATGTTCCAAAAGCTAAGAAAAACTAATATTGCTCTTCTAATGGAAAATGTCACCATTTAATGACAACCGGTGTTCTGAGACCAGTCTATAGGCTATACCAAACCTTTGCTACATGAATGCAGAATATTGCAGACACTGTCACAGTGGTCTGAATATCCCATTTCAGAACTGCGCATGATGGCTCATTGTGTCGCAAGTGATTCAACTTCCAATCACAAACAAAATGTTTAAACGCATTTCTGATCACAAACACGTTGCTTACACTATTCTGCCATTACTCTCTAGCGTGAGTCTTTTTAAATTATTTTTCTTTTTTAACTGCACGCACACACCTGCGGGAGAGAGAGAAATAGAGCGGAATGGGAGAAAGGAATGGAGAGCGTATATATAGCACATGTCATATTTTTATACAAGAGTAGGCTTGGCAATATACAATTATTAGCTATAATATACTGTACTGTGTTGACATGCTATGGACATGGTAAACTTAATCGTCTGAGACTGTCACTGTCCAGGAAATGGAGGCCCCATCTGTTTATCACATTGCCGTGTGAAAACAGAAACTTGGCACCTGGATGACTGTCCAGTTGCAAACCACAGTTTGGATTCTGATGCAAGTGGTTGCAAGTCGCCGCGTTGCAAGTCATTGGTCTGGACTGGGTTTTAAGAGTGAAACTTGCAGATAGAGAGAGATTTGTCTACTGTCCTGTCCCTCGGTGTGCTCAGACTCCATGTCTGTTTGCCTGTCTGCCTGTCTCCAACAATGACAGCACACTTAGTGTGTCACTATGTCAAAGGATCCATGTCAGAAGGGAGAACAGAGAAGTGCCTCTTTGCTCAAAGTAAATTTAATACACAGGTGACTGCATGGGGACCTGGCCGTGTGTGTGTCTGACTGCATGATTTGTAAGAATGTGCAGTATGTATATGCCACTGCATTTGCATGGCTTTGTGCATGCATGCACATCCATGCGTCGCGTCGCGTGCGTGAGAGCACGCGAGAGAGAGAGAGAGAGCGTGTGCATGAGCTCAGTTCATTATGTGCCAAGACTGACCTCTGACGGGCCTTGCTCTGCTGTTTCTAAAACTAATGCTGGGTCTGATGGGCATTTAATGTGCTCTGCAATCTCCTGTCAGTCAGACACACCAAACAAAGAGCAGGACCCCCCTCCAGAGACACGCCTTTATGCTAATCACCAGATCTACCATTTGTTTGGGGAGGGCAAAAGAGGGAAGGGACTGATGAGTGCGTGCGCGCGCACGTACATGTGCTCGCCATGTTTGAATTAATGACCGGACATCTCGACATTTGCCTTTAACAAGACCCTGAAGTAACAGCATTGTGTGCATGCGTGTATGTACACGTGTGAGTGCCGTACGCACTTATATGTATTTGCATGCATGTATATATAAAGTCTTGCTTCCATATACTGTGTGTGCATCGTGCATGTCTGTGTTTGCTTTGTTTGTCATTATCTGTCTACAGAAAGAGGCCCAGTAGTAATCACAGATCAGTGTGTTTATGTGTATGCGTGTGCGCGTGTGCGTGAGTGCGTGTTGGCGGTGGGTATTGTGTGCATCAACGAGCTATTACGGTACATTCTTATGAGGGTACATCTAATGTCCCAAGTGGTTGAATCGCAGTGCATGTCAGGTCTTTATATTTGTTTGGTCTATCATTATCTGTCTGCAGAAAGTGGCCCATGTAGTCATGGTTGAGTACAACTTCAACCTCAGTGGACTCTACCCACTGATTCAGACAGTGTTTGGCTCCGCCTGAGGGCCTGTGCTGTAAACTGCCTTGATGGAGTCTCTTCAAAGCATTTTCGTTCTGCACTTAAAGGCAGAGAAAACCCAGAGTGGATTCCGTAGTACACGGTCAAATCCAGAGTTTCCATTTTACTCTATACCATAAATTGAACCTTACGGCTTGACAGTTGCATTCTCAGAGTGAAATGAACACTCTGGAGATTAGTGTGTACCCCTGAATAGACTCAGCTGATCAGCAGTCAGACTCAGACTAAATTACAGTTAAACGAAAGAATTTGGGGAAAAATAAACAAAAGATGATTGCATGCACGGTCCATTGTTAAGCAGCTTACAGTAATCGTATTCTAATCATATTCTATTGGCCAATAGGATCACATTGCCTTTATCTATAGTATTAAAAGCACGTTAATTGAAATATTCACACTGTACTTGACTAACACAGTTACATATCATCGCTCGATCGGGTGGAAACCTTTTATGTCCAAAACTATCATTTGTCAGGAAGTGCATAAAAGAACCTGTGTGCATCGATATTTTCACTATTTATGCACAACACTCTTATAAATATGTTTAAATATGGAGATACAAGGTTTCTGCCTGAAAGCAAGGCAAAGCAACATACCAGCAAAATAATACTTTCCATATATACTGTATATATGTTGGTAAGTTAAGGTGACCATTATTGTCTAATACCCTAACAACTGGTACACTTAAATGAACCACCCGCTCATGCATGAGCACATTAATGCAGCAACATAGGTTCTTTCATCATTAACGGGACCAATTATTTTAGCCCTTAGCTCACCTAGTGATGACACGGCTCAACACCATGGACGGTGGTTAGCTTCGTAATGAGTGGGACAAACTTAACGTTTGTCCCACGTCTACATAAGCTCTGAAAACAAATTATATTAGAATATTATTTGAGTGTTTTACAGATATTATTCGTTGAGGCACCTCAAAACCCGGGACAATCACGGACAAAGCGGCATGTCTGGTCTCCGTATGGCGTATGCTAAGTATATGTCCATAGTACTACAGAACACAGGCACATGTACCGGCTAACTTCAAACTGGAGCAGATGTGCTGGTGTCTCCCAAATGCAGCTCCACATTGTCTGCACTCTGCAGCAGAAGGTTGGAGCAGATAGTGGATTCCTGAGGTGGGATGAGCTGCCACTTCTGAAGAAACCCAGTCGCGGGGTTATTGATGGGCCAATTAGTAGCTAGCGTGTGTGTCATCCACCAACCATGGGGGACGCCGAGATAATTAATGAATAATTTAGCGTGCCTTTATGTAAATGCTCAGCAGGGGGTGGAAGTCGGTGGAATCCCTGCACGTCTATTGTTGTAGCTTTGACAAAGTGCAGTTGTGAAAAATGGGGGGTCCCTTTTGTTGTTGTTGCTGTTGTGCTGTGCCGTTGAATTTTGTTAAGGCGACAGTAATATCATATGGCATTAGCGTTCAGTTAAGCAAGTGTACAATTTTTCCAAAATGTGATTTAGTATGTGGAATTCATTAAACTAAATTAGATCCAAGTAAATTTCCTGTTGTAGTGTTTACTAATATATATATATATATATATATAGCTGACAAAATAAACTTGGGTTAAAGCTCTTCATTAAAACCATTAAAATGTTGAAAAACTATTTTAAGTCTGTATACCATAATAAATGCTTGACCGTCCAAGTAAAACACATTTAGTTCCAATATGGTCTTAAGATTACTCGTAACTTTCATGCCAAGAATAATTTTGTATGATACTAATGTATTTTAAATGGTGGGTGTGTCCATTTCAAATGAAACTTCTCAAGCACCATAATGAGATTGAACCCCCCCCCCCCCCCCCCCTCCCCTCCATCAGGCATGTTCAATTGTGTATGAATGATTTCTGTCCTTGCATTTCTTGTGCAGGAAAACGCTGTTGGGAGTAATTTGCTTTCGTGCTTATTGAGCCGGCCTGGCAGTTTTCTGTGGTTTGTGGATTCCAATGAAAATACATCATAATGAACCTGCCTTCTCTGCCCTGTTGAGTCTCGGGTTACCCTGCCTACAGATGTTACAGGAAAAAGAAAAAGTTAGAGGCGAGGAGCGAACACAAACACACTAGTATGTTTTACATTCAGTTAGTTTGCAGAAGTCCTTATCCAGGCCAGGTGAGAGGGCAGATAATAGTCTTAATGCCTCGATCAGGGACACTTTAGCCAATTGGACACTAGTATCCCTATTCTGGGCATGCCGTAATAATAGGTGAATATTCAGCGAAAATAGACTAACGTTCGCCAAAACAATAACAGTAAATAGGATTTAAGTGGTTAAAAAGACACATGGCTGCAAGTGAACTTGGGAAAGCTGTGAAACCTTGCAGTGCTATGACACTTGGTTGGAGTTACATATGTTATAACAGCCTGATGTTGTACCAGCCTACAACATGTTGTATACCACTTACCATTGCATTAGTCAGCAACAACAGTGCTGGATACTTCACTTAGAATCTCTTAGAATCGAAGTTCCAGACTAATATCTACACAGTGATATTAGTCTGGCCATGCCAGGCTAGGTTTATGCATCGGAATAAGACCATTTTCCATAGACCAAGTCACATTCCCCTTATTTTCCTCTTTCTTTTTCAATCTTGAGCTACCTTGTATTACCCAACCTAAATGTGTACTTCTATGGGAGTGCATTAACTGCTTTGAGCCTGGGAGTGATGTGCTTTGTGTGTGTGTGTGTGTGTGTGTGTGTGTGTGTGTGTGTGTGTGTGTGTGTGTGTGTGTGTGTGTGTGTGTGTGTGTGTGTGTGTGTGTGTGTGTGTGTGTGTGTGTGTGTGTGTGTGTGTGTGTGTGTGTGTGTGTGTGTGTGTGTGTGTGTGTGTCTGTGTGTGTGTGTGTGTGTGTGTGTGTGTGTGTGTGTGTGTGTGTGTGTGTGTGTGTGTGTGTGTGTGTGTGTGTGTGTGTGTGTGCTCAATCCTGTGGTTTGTGGTGTAGCTTTATGGTCTGGTTGAAGGTGGGATTTGACTGCGGCCTTAACGAGGTGCCACCGAGCGCTTTCCTTCTTACCTCACAGACCCTAAAAAACCTTTTTAAGGACTTATGGAGAGTTGTCTGTAAGGATGTTAAAATGTCACTTAACAAATCAATCCGCTCATTTGCATGCCAATTGTGTGTGTGTGTGTGTGTGTGTGTGTGTGTGTGTGTGTGTGTGTGTGTGTGTGTGTGTGTGTGTGTGTGTGTGTGTGTGTGTGTGTGTGTGTGTGTGTGTGTGTGTGTGTGTGTGTTGTGTGTGTCACTAATGGTGTGGGTGTATAATCCAACACATGTGGTGTCTATGGTATTGTGAGTGGCAGGCTGACTGTTACTTATTGATTAGGGCAGATTAGGGTGGACACTTGTCAGGTCTCTATGTGGGAACGAGCTGGTTTACACAACAAAAAATGCTGTACATAATCTTGCTCAGTAAGCATGGGTGCAATATCTGAATACCAAACGTCCAACAAGGGAATTTGATTTAATGACTAACTAACCACACAGAAAATGTGCAATTAGTTTCTGAATTCTGGATTTTTATTATAGGGTATGCGCGTGACATCATCATCAAACCAGGAAGTTATGCAGGAAGCCAGGAACGCCTACTGGCAAAAAACGACTTTCCTGGCCTTGACAGTTCATACATCCACACAGAAAAGTCCTATCTGATTGCATTAAACAATGTTAAACTCACTTTGCCACTCGATTTGCCACTCGATGTGCCATTCACTTTAAGCATGCGCATACCCTCTACATATAGAGTTTTCTATTTGTACTTTTTATGGATTGTTTATAGGCCTACAGTAAATTGAAATCAACATATAAGTTATAGGATTTATGTAAAGATTACCATATTATAATCAGATTGTTACATGTATGAGAGATTTAAATCTATGTTAATTGGCTACATGTGTTGTATGCTGATGGTATAGGTTCTCTGGTACTGGTGTAGTTTACGTGAGACAGCCACCAAAGCAGGCACACATTGGCTGTTAGTACATCATAATCATCATGTGAAAATAAATATAGAAACATTGGAATTGTCCTGAGTGTGGTCCATGTTTATAGAGATTTGTGGAATTCCTTTAGACCCTGCACTAAGAAAAACTTGACCACAGAAGCAAGTATTTCAAATGAGCACATTGCTAAGCCAATTGCAAAAAAATTACACCAGAAATTAGACCGATGATGTACTGTATGTGCAATGAATTGTGCTACATGTCAACATAGCTTTGCTGTGGAATAATTCACTCTGGGTATAAAAAACTATTACAATTAAGGCATTTAGCAGAGTGACGTATAAATGAGAAAGCAGAGTAAATGCCTTGAACCCTAGTCTTGAACAACAGCAAGGGAAAAAAGTCACATAAGTAGATTGCAAAGAGACCAATGCAGGGTTTCAAAGAAACTACGGTATACTGTTTCAAACGTACAAATTGATTTGATGGTAAGGGATTGTGCAGCAATTAATAATGCAATTTTAAAATATGTGTATGTCCATTTGTATACATTCAAATGAAGTTCTGACTAATTCATGAACGTGTCCGTAATATTATCTGGGTGCAGTTTGATTCGACTCCAGAAGCCCCTCACTTCCTCTCCTTTCCTAATCCCCCGCCCTACCTCTCATTCTCGTTTTTACTCTCACCTCCATTCTGCTCTCTCTCTTTCTCTCCTGCTCACGTTTCTCTCTTCCTCTGGAATCCTACCCTCCTTTCATCTGGGGTTGCCTTACCCGGCATATGACAAGCGCCCTGATTAAAGGGCCTATTAGCCGGCTGCACACGAGGAGCGGCTTGTCAACTCCAGGCAGGCGAGGGAAGCCTGCCGCCCGGCCCCGGAGAGCTGGGGCCCCCAGCGTGGAAGACTTTTTCAGGGGGAAAGGGAAAAGAAATCCAGCGGAGGGGTGACGTAAGGAACGAGAGCCTCAGAGCAGCCGTGGAGCTAACAAACCATTTCCTTTATTCTCATATTCACACAGAGGGGTTGACTCTGTGTGTGTGTGTGTGTGTGTGTGTGTGTGTGTGTGTGTGTGTGTGTGTGTGTGTGTGCGTGCACGCACACGTGAGCGCCCCCTCTCTCCTCCCTTCTCCTCTACCAATCAGATAGGTCAGAGCTGTGAGAGTTCTGTCTACGGGTCAACGGAGGCACTCGCTGGCTAAGTGGAACCTGAAACTTTAACCCCAAGTCACTCGCTCGTCCAACTTCCAACTCTCTCTCACTCTCTCGACTTCCACATCTCCCTGCCCGACTACCCCAACTCTCTTTCCGCAGTCCACAAATACACCCCCCCCCCCCAACTCACATTTTTCTCCCCAATAGTCTCTCGCTTTCTGTCGCTGATTCTGCTACAATTGTATGTCTGCATCTCTCTCTCTCTCTCTCCTATGCTGTATTGGGCGTGACAAGGAGCAGAATGAACTGTGATTGGAAAAATATCTTCCCCAAAACAAACATGTCATGGTGGATTTGACCCTCATTCTGGGAAGAGGCATAGGCTGTAGAGAACAGTTCATACTAGAGATGGGAATGATCAATTCATTCCTTAATTAATAATGTATAGGTTTGGATAACCTTATCGATCGATTAACCAGTTAGTTGATAAGCGGCGTTTAAAATAAAATAAAATCTGACAATCTTAATTTCCTCTCTTATATACACATGTCACAAAGAATACAAAAGGCATTTTATTTGACCATTTGAGGCCCTACAGGGCCAGGCAATGGCATCTTTGTATGAGGAATAAAGTGTGTGTGTGTGTGTGTGTGTGTGTGTGTGTGTGTGTGTGTGTGTGTGTGTGTGTGTGTGTGTGTGTGTGTGTGTGTGTGTGTGTGTGTGTGTGTGTGTGTATATACCGTCAGTATGCATGTCTATATGCTATACCTACATGCCTCTGCATCTGGGTGTATCTATGTGTGTATCTACGTGTGTGTGTGTGTGTGTGTGTGTGTGTGTGTGTGTGTGTGTGTGTGTGTGTGTGTGTGTGTGTATGTGTGTGTGTGTGTGTGTGTGTGTGTGTGTGTGTGTGTGTGTGTGTGTGTGTGTGTGTGTGTGTGTGTGTGTGTGTGTGTGTGTGTGTGTGTGTGTGTGTGTGTGTGTGTGGACTATCAGTGCTATGCTAGGGGGGGATGTTTGGATAGCTGGTGAGAGTGAATGATCCACTCAGATGATTGTGGAGTGAGTGGAGTAGTTATTAAGCTGGTCTGAAGGTGTGGAGAGCAGATGATTAGGATGGATGACTACACCCATCAGCCTGAGAGTACTGGACTCTATATGGGACAAGGCTAATGGGGGGGGGGGGGGGGCTGTATGTGAAGCAGCTGTGTGCGTGCGTGTGTGCGCATATGCATGTCTTAAAGAGTAAGATGTGTGTCAATTCATCACAAGGAACTTCCAGAAAAGTTAAGGTTACCACAAGTAATTAGTAGCACTACTGTACCACTAGTCTACTGGTAACACCTACTGTAGGTCCCAGTCAGTAGAACACAATTATAGTACAATTCAATACATTACAATTCCATTCAAAACAACTCAATGCAATATGCTTATAAGTACAGTAGCAGAAACAGGACCTAGTCGGGGAACTAGAGCACAAACAAGAAGGTGAAAGCATAACAATGAGAGTGAGACAGGATGACAGAGACCATCATCCCTGCTGATGGAGGTTTTAAACTGCTCGGCCTTGTCAAGTGCCAGGCCTTAGAAATACAGACAGACGCATGCATGCATGCGTGCGCATGTGTGTGTGTGTGTGTGTGTGTGTGTGTGTGTGTGTGTGTGTCGGGCACATTAATTCCTGTCTTCCATGGTTGAGTGGACACCGTGGCTCAGGACGGGGCGGAGGGCAAAGACGCCACCTGTCCCACAATCCTTTGAGAGAAGTGAATAGAGGGCAGAACAGATGCTGCCAGACATACTTTGGGAGGAAAGATGAAAATAATTGTTGTAGTGATGGCAAGGGTTGCAGTATTAGTAGTACTAGTAATATTCAGCAATAGTAGTAATCTGTATATTAGTAATATCACATCATCTCTTAAGCATGTCAAAATCAACGATTGAAGGATTTTCGATATGATATGGAGATAAAGTACAGTATGATGATTGGCCAGTTTTGCCAATTTTTTTGAGGGGAATTTCCCCGGCCGGACGTAGCGCGGGGAAGGGACACGTTATTCCGACCAGTTCCTTTCCCCTCCATCAGGCACCCCGGCTGGCCAGGGGGAGGTAGTTTTAGAGACCAGGATTACGGCATGTTTTTGTGAGGGTATCTACCCTAGGGGACACGGGGAGAACATGCAAACTCCACACAGAAAGGCCCTATCGCCAACCCCCGCCTCGGGTATATTTAACCACTTTCAACCAGGTGTCTCTACTCTGGGCATGTCATAATAACTGTCATAACTAAAGCGAAAATAGCTGATCTACAAGCTCACAACGCACCGCGTGTGTGCGCCAGCAGTGCCACGTTGCAATAGGTGGGCTGCAGTCACAGCTAGGCTATGGCCATTTGGAGGTTGGAAACCTTTTTGAACTCCTGTTCCAAAACGTGCCAATAGTGCTCCATCTCTGCTGCTACTGTACTACGCCAACAACCTACATGTGTATACGTCAAGTCCTGTCCACTGTTTACCCAGAGCACACAACACACATTCCGCAGCTGATATGGTAATAAACTTGACTTTAGGAGCCAAAGACTGTGAAATAAGGAGCAGGGAGAGAGAGAGGACACATAGAAGGGAGAGACAACATTAGCGAGTGAACATGTCAGCAGCAGTAAAAACCCATTTCTCAGTGTTTCGTCAAACCCCTCCATGACATCACTGAAGAAGAGGAGTAGGGAGGAGAAGGGAGGAGGAGGTCGATGACGACAAGGAAGGGGAGCTGGAACAATGGGAAGAGACGGAGGGGGGGGGGGCAGCTCGTAAAACACGGAGCGCTCGGTAAACATGTCTTCCCTGGCGCATGACGATCCTCATACAGTGAGCGCTGGCTGATGTTAGCCAGACACAGCTCCCCCCTCCCCAGCAGAGAGCTACTTCCCATCACACGGCTAAGTCTTGGCTGGGACGGCTGCGGGACACTGGGGAATAGATTAGCGCTAAGCTAAATTGTGCTGTGTAAGGCGAGGCTAAGCTAGGCCAAGGCTAGCCTATCTCGGTCTCTCACTCACTCACTCAGTCATTTGTGGGGGCTGGAAGGATCTCTTGGTGGTTAGCGACGGCTCACAGCAGCGGTGCACCTCAGATCGCACTTAAAATTCCTACAGTGGTTGGCCATCGTAACAGTCCCCCCTGAATCTATCTTACATTAATACGTATGTGGTGACAACTACCCTCTGAAAGTCCTCCTTTATGAATGTATCCTGTATTCTAAGTTATTGTATACAGTGGTAACAAATTAGTGTAGTCCCCCTTCATAGTTTAATTACAGTTCAAATCTAAATGCTGCGGTCTATGAGTCAACTACAGTAGCTAGCAGACAATTCCTTGAAACTTCTGACAGCTGTAAAGAGATCAGAGGACACCCTGATTCTTCCTAACAATTCCTCATAGGGATGAAGGCAATAGGGCAGAAGCGGTTCAACACATGAGCCATCTACAATGACGACTCCATCTGTACAGAACCTCCTGAGAAAATACGATTCAGGGTGATGGAGGCGGGGACTTTATGGGGGGGACTTTATGGGGGAAAAACATTCGAAAAGCATTACGGTCGTCCCAGCCGGTGCCTGATCAGGGAGCACAGTGGGGATGAGAGGCAAATGTAAACAAGTGTGAACTGTGACCTCATGTATAGCTGGGGTGTGTGACGGGTGGGGAAATTGTGGGACCAATGGACCAGCCATCTCTTTGTCTTCCCTCCACGTCTTTCCCTGCTGTCTCTCCCTCATGCCTAACATCAATGCTTCCAACGAAATTCATAAGATTCTCGTGCACACATGTTCGGGGGGGGAGGGGGGCCGATAAAGTATCTTCAAATTGTCATTCTTGTAAATCATGTGTCTTTCAAATGACGACGTGATAGACAAACTTTAGTCAATAATGACCGATATATCCAACACACCAGCACCTGATCACAACCTGCTAGGTTAATGGCCTTGCCCGAACATGTTGACACACTTGATGTAAGTGTGAGGAGCTGTCAGCGTATGGAGCTGACAAACTTCAGGGTAACAAGGCTTTCACAGGGGGGGGGTGGGGGGGGGGTGCATGAGGCGGTCGAGGTGGGGAAGGTGACTCGGCTCACACTAACATGACATTTGTCTGTTAGCGTGCTGTGGCCATGTAAATGTCCGTGTCGGGGGGGGGGGGGGACGACTCCTTGGGAGTTACCATGACAACAGCTGTCAGGTCAGGCTATGTGAGAACTCAAGGTGCACTCAGGCACTCAGAAGTGGTCGGAATAAGTACTAAAATGATGTTAATAGTACAAAAGTAGTAGAAGCAACGCTGCAATATAAAAATACTAAAAATCTTACCAAATAATTTGCATTCAAAATATACTTAAAGTACCAAAGTAGTAAATGTAAATGACTAAATAGCAGATCGGGTTGCGAGCTTGTAGAGTAGATGGGCTATTACGGATGGGTCATCGTTAATCAATCATTTTTGCCAGGCTAATAACAGTATTGGTTCCAAATAAATGGCATGTTTTTCAGGCTGTACTTTTGTGCTGTCACTCAACTGACTGCACCACAGTTCCACACAAGCCTCGTCTCGCTCTCTCTGTCTGGCTCTGTGAGAGCCAGTTTAGCTGACATGCCTGTCACTACTTGGAATGGGCAGGCCCTTTAAAAAGGTGTGTGTGTGTGTGTGTGTGTGTGTGTGTGTGTGTGTGTGTGTGTGTGTGTGTGTGTGTGTGTGTGTGTGTGTGTGTGTGTGTGTGTGTGTGTGTGTGTGTGTGTGTGTGTGTGTGTGTGTGTGTGTGTGTGTGTGCGCGCGCGCGCGTGTGCGTGTGCGTGTGTGCGTCTGTCAGCAGCACTCCCAACAGGCCAGGTTAGTGAGATGAACTAAACATTTGAAGTACGTAGAACTGAGCCGGCTGCTGAGATGTGATGTGAGTGTGAGACACAGGCTCCTTGCGGTTGAAAGGGCTTCGCAACATTTGTCTGAATAACGGAAGGTAATATATCTTGAAGAGATGTTAAAACGGTAAGGGTGCTCAGATACGTTTCAAATATAGCTACATTGTATTACTTGTTTTCTTCTACACCTAATGTCCTTTCACCGTTATCATAAAAACACAACACACACACACACACACACACACACACACACACAACTGATCACCTGCTATCCCTGTAATGGTTAGCAGACGAAGAGGTGGAGAAGTGAGATGCAGTCATATGTGGTGGAATGCTGGGAAGCCTGACGGAGCCCATAGATGTATAGTTATCTGCTGTGAGGAGGGATCAACTTCTTAACCTCTCCTCCAACCTCCTGCTAAAAACAACACGCGGGCCCTGATCTCTGTGGCACGCTGCAGAAAGACTGCTCTCTGAGTGTGTGAGTGTGTGCTTGAGTGTGTTGTGTACAGTATGTGTGCGATGTGTGTGTGTGTGTGTGTGTGTGTGTGTGTGTGTGTGTGTGTGTAATTACTTTATGGTACACAACTGGTTTGTGTCCAACGGGCCTGTTTCAAATCCCTCTAATCCTTCTCCATATCCTTAACCCATGTATTCAACCCATGCTTTACCAATCCTCAGTCAGAGGTCACCTCAAACAAAACAAGTCAAACACAGGCACACACATACCTCCACAAGCATACATACACACATGAAACACAGAACTGTCTACACAAACAAGACACCTATATACATAGACATTTGCATTGCAAAGGGTTTCCCCAAGGGTTTATTATGGCAACTGACTGAACAGCACAGCTGAAGTTCCACTGTGGGCTGTGCCATCACAATATATGGAACATATATGTCACTGTAGGGGCTGAAACCTTGTACAAATGCTGTCTTCCAATGGATCCAATGCAGTTATTATCTATTCACAACAAGGTTGGAAATGTTCATAAAATCCATTGACAGATATAACCACGTGCGGATGGTCATGGGTTCGAACCATGTCTGAGATGGATGCCAGCAATGGCATGCATTCGCAACAGGCTCCATATAAAATGGGTTCAGATCTGAGAGAGATCTGAGCCAGGACTCCTGCAGGAGGCGCGTCTGAAGCCTGTCCTGGACGGAGTCTCCGGACGTCAAAACGGATACTGGAAACTCTCAGAACTTTTCAGAAATAGTGAAAATTGCAGATCTACAAGCTCACAACAAGCCACATGGACAAGCATTGTAAATCTTGCTATGTTCACTACTTTTGTGCGACACAAAATGGAGTTTCTACCCGACAGCAACATGCGGCAATAAGTATGAAACTCGCTGACGAACATGGTTGCTTTGAATAGAAATACATTTATAGAGGATATTTCAGCAGCCTGTCAAACACCAATGAGGAAGTAATCACTCCATAACCCATTCTGACCTGAGATCAGATTCACACGAGGTTTCCGCCGGACACACACTGGTCTGATGAACCCATTCTGACCTGAGATCAGATTCTAGAAATGTCAGTCGCTCTTCGATTTTTCAAAAATAGCAGACCTACAAGCTCGTATCGCGCCACTCGGTGGCGCGATATGAGCTTGTAGATCTGCTATTTTTAAATAGCTAAAGCATAACATGATGCCGACACCAAAATGGGTGCCCCGTCAGAATGGGATAAGGACCTCCATGGGAGTTACAGTATCGATACGTGTCATTGCGTGCCCCGGCAAAGTAGGTTGCTGTATTATACAGAAGTAGGTATAATCAAGTAAATAACACAGTATTTATGGTAGCTTGAAATGGTTTGGTAGAATTCACGGCTCAGGAGACACTGGAGTTTATCCGTGCAAAAAGGAACCAAAACAAAGAGTGGAAAACAGTGACCTTCAGCACTTCACACAATGGCTCCGTACCAACAAAAGTGAGGCACACCGCCAGTAACATGCACCTTTCAATGTTCTGAGCCAACTCTCCCCTAAGCTGTTGGAAACTCCCATTGGGACTATACCATTTAGTTCACCGGGGCAGCTCCTGGTTGACAGGAATGCCAATCTATTAACTTAAAATAGTTTATCAAAAGCAATTGTTTCTTGTCTTTGTGAATAAATGAAGTTATGTAATGACCAAATATCCCAGCATTTTGTCCTTGCCCTAGTTTATCCGACCTCTGACAGGCAGCATCAGCTTTCACCTTGCAGCTACTACACCAACTACAGTATGGAGGTATGTCTGAAACACCTTCCCTCAGTTGGGTATGCTCAGACAATGGCAAAAGGTATATGGGTGATTATCTAGTCAAGTTATTTTAAAAAGCATATTTCATATGACAGGCCCCATGTGTGGACACAATGTGTGTCAAAAGTAGGCAAAGATCAAACATGACAAAACATTAGATAAACAGCAGTATATATAATTATATATACACACAAAAAGGGACTCCTGCACATCCAAAAACCCCGTGGGAGGTGCAAGTCTAGTTAGCAGGCATAGACTTAAAAAAAGAGAGAAACCTTCCAAGGAAGGGACTGCACACTCCAGGGAACAAAGACAGACAACTTACTGCATCATCAACTTATTTATTAGCATGACGCGTTTTGCCGTGAGCATCGTCATGCTCACGGCAAAACGCTCAAAAAGCTCAGGTGCTAAATATATAATATATATATATATATTTTTTTGCTATATTCAGCTATTCCCCTCCTATATTCAGCAATTAGTGTAGATTTTCGTCTTACACAAACATTAAATTCCCATTGACAATGAATGGAGAATTTACGTCATAATTATGCGGACTAGAAAACCGTCTATTTCTGTCCTACACAAACATTAAATTCCCATTGAAAAATAATGAGCCTTACTTTTAGTCCCAAACCACTTCATCTTTTTGACCTTTTCTCTCCTGCTCTCTCTCTGAACAACAAAAAAAGGCAGCAGCATTTTGAGCAGTGCCACAATCCTTTACTATGAGGGCCTTTTAATGGGCTTCCCAGATTGAGCTCTAATTAACTGTTAATCATCCAGGGCTCATAACCAGCGAGCAGTGTGTGTGTGTGTGTGTGTGTGTGTGTGTGCGTGCGTGGCTGCGTGCGTGCCTGCCTAGGACTATTTGTATGCCCGTGCGTATGCATCTGAGCACTAGTGTGTCAGTTCATGCATGGGCCTGCACGCATGTACTTTGGTGGTGTGCGTCTGTGAGTGTGTGTGCCTATGTGTGTGTGTGTACATGTATGCATGCCCTATGTGTGCCTGAGTGTGTCTATCTACGTGCATGTTCTCTCCTGCTGTCAGTGTTGCTGGGCCATTAGCAGCACACAGCTAAAGAGAAGCCAAACAGCCCATTAACTCCTTCTCTCTCTCTCTCTCTCTCTCTGCAGTACCCTGGTTGCCAGCTGACACCCTCTAATGCCAGCTATCTGTCACAAACAGAGACCCGTCCGCCCACGCATCCCTCTCTCTTCTCTTCCCTTCTTATCCTCCCTTTAATCCTCCGGTCTCCTTCGTCTGTCTGTCTGTCTGTCTCCGTCTTTCGGTCTGTCTGTCTTATCTGTGTGAAACTCTATCTCCATAGTGCTATAATTTGGACTCCTCTCAAAATGTGATGTTATGTGGGGGAGACGATGCTACTAGAAACTGAGGGTCATACTGTTTAGACTACAGAAATTAACTCCAATCTCCACATACAGTATTCGTGACCACCACTGTGTGTGTGTGTGTGTGTGTGTGTGTGTGTGTGTGTGTGTGTGTGTGTGTGTGTGTGTGTGTGTGTGTGTGTGTGTGTGTGTGTGTGTGTGTGTGTGTGATTGTTTCAATATACTGGGTGTTGGAGTGCTCATTACCCACCCTCCAGCTGCCCGGACCATGGATCAATAGCACTGGATTTGCACACAGCAGGACATGAAACAAAAGACTAGAGGTCTATCGATCTCAGCACTGTAACCAGCAGGTGTGGATACGTGCACTTACTCATACGTGCAGTGCGTGGGTGTTTAAATGACACTCGATTTACACTTGGTGGCTCATTGCGTATGTCGGCTAAATTCGATGTGCAACACTGGCTTTACCTCTGCAGCATAAAATAAGGCACACCACCAAGGACTCAAGTTCGCACCTTTATTTGTAATACATTTCCTGGAAGCAGCATCCTTATCTTTCCCCATTTCATCCCCTGGCGGTTCTCACTTGCACATTCATTCCACAATCACAGCAATGCAGCTCAGCTTCATGACGATAGTGATAATGAAGGTGAATCAGGTGTGTGCTCTCTGTTGATTCACATCATCTGACCGAATGTGAAATACACACATACGGTATGGTTAGCAAGCAACAGATACTGTTGCAGTATGTCCTTTATGAGTTGTATAACAAACCGCCTTGGTACACACAGGCGTACACAGATGCACGCACACATAGACGCTCGTTGTCATTGTAGCAACAAAGAGAAAATGTGTAACTCCGGACCTGAGCTGGCTCTGTACTTTTTTGTCTGCAGTACACCAAATCTCATCAAAAATAGACGATATCTCAGTGCTCTTAACGCATCACATTGCAACGCACTATGAGCTTGTAGATCTGCCATTTTGTTGCTAATGTTGTGGGATGTTGGGGTTCAAGTGGTTAAAATAAATAAGCAATGCCTCGTTTCACTGTCGATAAGATGTAGTGTTCTCACTGGATACTGGATACTGTGTATGTATAAAGTATATTAACACGGTAGAATTATCACAGTGTATGAAGTGAGGTAGAGCTACACTATTACAACTGAAGGACAGCCACGGTAACTTTAGGTTTTGGGATCACGTAATATTAATCTAAATTTGCGGTGACATTTTTCGTTCACGCTCTCTGCATCTCCTATCAACACACTATTTTCAGCCTACTAAATCAGATTCAGTGCTTCAGCCCGACTGATATGCCATGCTGTGATTAAGGTTTGTCGACGCCCAAAGTGTAAAACTACACATGTGCTCAATGAATATTGCTAGTGTCCCAAGTACAATGACTGCCTGCCAAAAAAAACGCGCGCTCACACGCACGCACGCGCACGCAATACCCCCACCCAGCCAGGACTAGACTATACACTGACAGCCACAGAGGGAGAGTTGTGGTGTGTGATTAATGGGTGGGGGGCTTGGCCATATCAGTGGACTGATTATCAGACCGCCACCATTAGATCAGGTCACAGGCCCTCATCAGCACCCATTACTACTGGACACACTCTGGATTTACTCACAAATACGTCATGTGACTAAGGTATACGTTTGCAGGTGAAGGAAATGAGGGAGAACTGGAATCGTACACCGGGCAGTGGCGACCAAGCAATCTGACTGAAATAATGGCTCTACAGCCGTGCTCAAATGAGCACGAACGTACATTCATGCTCATCACCGTTCCTCCAATGAAAGATTTGAGAACAGCCTAATCACAATAGAAATATTACTCCACTCCAGCCATTATGTTAAACAGTGGATTTGAAGTGGTACAGGAAGACAAACTTCAAAGTCAGCCTATAGGGCTTCATTTAACTAAATTAATTGGAGGCAAAAATCTGATTTATATTTCTAGAATCAAAACCAAATACAGGAAAGATTTTTCAACACTGAGAATATTTCCTTCCTTTCAATGATCCCATTTAGTTTATTTTTTCTTTTAGAAAAGAAGAGATCTTTCCATTCTAGTGGAAAAAAAACAGCTGGAGAGCAGACGACGGACCACAGAGGAGACGATTGCATCCCAAACCAGGAGGTCTCACAAAGTCTCCAGGACATTTCCTATCATGATATCTCTCCGCACACACACACAAGTTCTAGTTTCCGTGTACATTTCCACATTTGTCCTTTGTGGGGTGTAATTCCACAAACTTTTTGGAGATAACGGGCTACAAACAGCCATAACAAAGTACTTCAGCGAGGGAAGCAGACACAACGGTAACTCCAGGTCTATGTGGTGCTGCTTGACCTTCTAAAACACTGCAAGGTAATCTGATCTAGAGGGGTATCTTGACTTCCCGACGGGCGTATGGAAGAGGAGAGAACGTCCGCGATGAAAATATGACAAGCGGTTCTGACAACAAGCCACAGGCGTACACACACACGCGCGCACACACACACACACACACACACACACACACACACAGAGAGGAGTGGAGCGGTGTTGGGGGCTGAGAGGGAAGAAAGGAGAGATCTGACACTCGATACTGCATCATCCTGCTACACACACAAACACAAACACACTCACACTTATATGTGTAGACACTCATGTGCCCATGATGACCCCTAGATACACACACATGTGTTGGGACAAAATATGGACATGACCCACACACACACACACACACACACACACACATGCGTGTGTACACACCCACGGTGATGTTAGATTGCTTTCGCAGCAGAGCGGTCAGAGTGGCGGGGCATGTCGGAGGAACAGCGGGCTCAGGTAACAGGAAGAGATGTGAGACGAACAGGAAATAACACTGTCTGTTTGCATTAGCATTTCCTGCTAAGCTAGCACAGAGGAAAGGGGGGTTCTGACAGACTTCAGACAGCCCAGGTCTGGATGACATATGAGGAAGACAGAGAGAAGTGCGCGTGTGCGCCTGTGCATGTGTGTGTGCGTGCGTGAGTGCAATACTGCGTGCGTGCGTGCGTGAGTGCAATACCGCTGAGGAGTCTATATTTCATTCATTGTAACTAGACCGGTGCCCGGCTGTAGAGTCGGTAACGATGGAAGTTGGAGATCCATGCCCCACCCGGCTATGCAATGCCCGTTTCGGAGTGTCAGAGTACCCGTTCCACAAATCTGTCTGTTGCCCTTTTATGCCCATATATGCAGATTTCTGTAACTGTCTCTGTGTCCCTTTTTTCCTAATATGGAGTTCTGTGTCAGGCATGCCCAAATATGGAGTGTTGTGATGTCAGAACAGGCCAGCTCCATATATGGAGCCTGGGCCCCGTCTAGAGCCTGGGCAGAGGCCTTTTGTGGCGGTTCCGGACAACCGTGGGTCCAACCGACTTGACACCGGGCACTGCACTCCCTGCAGGGGTGTGGAACACGTGTGTTGAAGTCAGTGTGGTGAACGGTTCACGAGTTACGTGCATTACAGACGTACACACGTACAGAGATGTGGTGCATTTATAGATACAGTTTAGTGTATGAAGACTCAATAAGAGTGTGTGTGTGGTAACCTAGATACCATACCCTGATGGAAAATGCTGTGTGTATATATATATATATATATATATATATATATATATATATATATATATTTTTTTTTTTTTCTTCTTACGATGTTCATTAGTACTTTCAAAACTAGTTTGGTAATTACTTTTACTGTCTTGTACTGTCTGTCTTTGTTTTATTTGTCTTGTTCTGACCTTGATTGGGGGGAGGGGGGGATATTTACATGTCGGATACAACAAAATGTACACATATGTTATTTTTTTCATTTATTCATCAATAAAAATAAAATAAAAGTGTAAAAAAAAAGTGTGAGAGTGTGTGTGTGTGTGTGTGTGTGTGTGTGTGTGTGTGTGTGAGAGAGCAAGCGTGCGTGTGTGCATTTGTGTGCGCGTCTGAGCGAGCGTGCCTGCGCACGTGAATGTTTACGATAAGATACTTCGCTCTATGAATATGGTGTGGGTGTATTTACCTTTGCATAGGTACAGATTATGTGTGAAATGAATATTCAGTGATATTTATCACACAATTCATAGCTCAGGATACAGGTCTGTATATTTGTAGTACGTCTCCTACCAGTCGGTTGATGCGGACAAACTCCTCTGGGCTCTTTGCCCACATTGGGAGCTCCACGTCGGACACCACTGTCCCGTCATCCATCACCCCCAGGTTGTAGTTGTTGGCATTGACGAACATCTCTGGGAGGTAAAAGAACTCTGGAATCAGCTCCTGTATGAGACACAACCCAGGAGGAATACCCCATCGATTACCCATTGAGACCTGAGACCAGATTCCACAAAATGTCTTCAAAATCTAAACAGTTTCCTGAAAACTAATATCAGTGGTGCCCCAACATATTCTTGTCAAGGACCCCACATATATACGTATTTGGCCAGCGTGGCCGCAGAGGCAAAATCTTTTAATCTATATTCAAAGATTTGCACACAATTTCACGATTTTTCTAAAATAGCAGATCTACAAGCTCTATGAACTTGTATGTTAAATTAATTGTTAAAGTGGTTAAACGTTAAGGTGAAACAGATGCGTTCCAGCTCTTAATGGGTTAAATGTTTTAGTAGTATATCTTCAACAGGGGCACAAACTTTAGCTGTAGCTACATATTTTGTTGCATTGTACTTTCAAGTATTTCAGTGTACAGTGTGTACTCTTTATTCCATCCAGACAGGCTAACACAGGAACAAGGCAATTGCTGCAAGAAAAACGTTCCCCCTATTTTTTTCCAACAAAAAAGCTTGCTCTGCTAACTTTTCGCGTGATGTAATTGGAATCTATGACAGTTGCAATTAAACGTCAGAATGACTGGGCTACGATAACACTGAAGATAAGACTGAAGCCACAGTTTAATAGAATTCACAACCAGCCCTCCAGTAAAAGGAAGAGTTGTTTTGCATTGGAAAGAACAAACTGTCAAAGTCCTTAAGAAACAGATGAGAACAGGTAGATAACAGAACGGAGGACAATTTAGAGAAAAAATACTTATGTGAAGTAAATCTATAATTAATTTAAAGATAAGGTTCAACGTACATCTTTGTACATACAGGTATGTGTGACTTCATCCTTGCACCGGCAGTGAGCCGGGCGAAGGACGAAATGGGGCACTCAAATTGCAGAAGACAGATATTCACTGTCATTGTGCATATTTGTACTGTGTGTGTGCAGTGTGCACGTGTGTGTTTGTTTGTGTGTTGGGTGTTTGTTTATCAGACAGACACATCAATGTGCCATTACTCATTGAAATGACATTGCTACTGCACATCAACGCTTCATAAGATGTCAAACCCTCCAAGAGTGCCCTGAGCCTTAATTTCTCAAGATACTTCTGGTCTAGCAATTGTCTAATAGTATTTCTTTTTTTGTGATTTCCACAAACAGAGACACAAAAGAAACTCACGCAATGAGCCAAATTCCTTTCCCACGCAACTACAGTATGATGATTTTATCCTGCTGTATCCAAACAATGCCTTCCTCGCTGTGGAGGCATGAGGACGGAGGACCTCGTCTATATGACAGGGGACGCGGCCTGCTCGTGTTTAACCATTCTCCATTTTTAACAAAGCGGAACTCCTCTGTGTGGCGAAACCCAGTGTAAACACTGGAGATTGAGTTTGAGCAAAACAATATGCTGATAAATCCGTAGCTTCCCCCCCCCGGGCGCGAACCGCGCTGGTGTCATTGTTTGTGTGTGGGCACGTAGGGACGGCTGGCGAGGCTCCTGAATGTAAGCACATGCTGAGCAATCTCAGTTTCTTGGCGGCCACTTCCTCTTCTGCATAACAAAGACAGTGGAGAGCACAGAAAGTAAATTGTGTTCTTAATTGCGTACATCACGCCTTGTAATACACGCTGCTTTGCCCGTCAGCTAAACACGTGTCAAACATGAAGCATGACTTCATCCTTGCGCCGGCAGTGAGCCGGGCGAAGGACGAAATGGGGCACTCGAATTGCAGAATACGATATTCATATATCATGTGTATATACATATGTGAGACAAACATAATAACTTCAGGTTTTATAGTGTGGGCCCTTGAGGCTGAGTCCTCTAGAAGAGGGTCTGTCTGTGTGTCTGTATGCACAGCTGATCTCACAACCCACTGGACTGATGATCAGTGCCAAATGTCTTGTGCACTGAATAAACTTAACTGAATAAACACAAAATTAGGTGTGCATGAAGCAGAATGAAAAGGTATGACTCTGAGGTTTGTCCCAGTGTCATGGAAAACTATGTAAGATCTAGAAAACGACAAGCCCTATAACCAGATGGCCAATAATACAGGGGCATCCTGCAGCAATCCTTGCTCAGATTGAGACGTCAACAAATTTTCTTTCATTAGTTGTGTCGTTTTAGTTGTGTACTTTTCGGCAAGAGCGCTCCTCACAACTACACCAACATATTTCTTTTAACTGCATTTGCGGACTATTTGGAATTCTGTTTGTTTATTTTAGTAACAAAATTATATATATTTTTATGACAAATTGCATTTAAATTCTGTGTTGTCTTTGTTGATACTTTTGATCTTTTGCATGGTATTATTTTAAATTTTACAGTATTATCTCTGCCCCTTATTTATTAATGCTAAATTGTCCCAAAAGTGACTGCAAAAGATAGCTGCCATTTGTTTCAAAAAGCTTTATGCCCTCTATATATAACATATAACAATGTGACATAGCTCTGTTTAACACAATCCTGTACCCCCTCCAACTGTACATACCCTTTCTTAAATTGTTTTTCATTATGTTTTGACACATGCTTTGGCAATGTAAACGTCTGCTTTTTCATGCCAATAAAGCTCCTTTGATTTGAATTGACTGTAAAAGTGCTGACTGGAGAGCATGTGGAAGTCAGAGAGCACCTGGCACACTGACATCAGAGCTGACCAGACCTCAGTAACAAACACATGAAGCTGACATGACCGAATGTAACTAGGATACGGCCGTGAAAACGCCTCCTGATAAAAACCTGATCACATTGTATATTTTACAATGTGATCCATGCACCAGGAGTGCAGAACGCCCCAAGCTGTGATCTAGTACAGGGCATTTCAAACTTTCTCATGAGACCCCTAAAATTAACTTTCATCAGGCCATGGAAGTCCGTGTCTATCTAAAACAATTCTGTCCAATGGGATAGAGATTCATAATGATGATATTGATTTTTCTTTTGAATGGTCGGTCAATATATGTTAAGTGAATTGAATTATATTGAAATAAAAAGGGCAACAGAAATTCTGGTAATTTAAATTATTTGGAAAAACAGTAACTTTGGTATAATTTGTCATTCCCATAAACAATAATTGTGTTACAGTGTAACAATTATTGTATTTTCATATTCAATGATGTCAGGAGAAGTAGTTTTACCTTGCTTCTACTTGACCACACCACTCGACAAGTGGCAGTATAATAAAAAAGAAACTTCCTCCATTCTGAAGTTCATTCATAAAATTACATAAAAAACAACTGATACTGTTGTCTAGATACTGTAGTTTGTAAATATGTGTTGCCCTATACCTTAACCCCCCCCCCCCCCCCCCGCACCACTAAAAGCTAGTCTGCTGTCTAACGACTAAATGTATATTCTGCAATGCCCTATTAAATGATTGTGAGTCCTTTGTCTTAGTGATTTAATGGTCGGTACACAGATGCGGTGTTACAAAATATTGAGAACAACACAGAACCAGTGGTCTTAAAAGTCTTAAAAAAAAGAGCACAACAGCAGCAGCAGATTTACGGCAGCGTATACAGTTGTGAGCTTGGCAACACACTTGGTGGAGGTGTTCGAATGTGTGCCTCTATCAGTTTATCTACACCTCTCATCAGTGGGGAAGAAGAGAAGAAAGTCTAATCAAAATGAGCAAGCAAACACACTGGGCTTAAAACAACACGCCACTTCCTCACTTCAGAAACCCCTCCAACTCTACAAGAGCTGACCTGAGAGTGGAGGTCAGGCTCTTAACGAGGCCCGAGGCTTTACTGAACTCCTCTGACTGGAATAAATATGGCCAGTCTGAGGTAGTAGTATGAACAACACACATTCATGTGTGCACACACTAACGCATAAAATTAGGCATAAGCCAAGGTGTACATAAGAATGCACGCAAGAATGTTCCTATTATGTATGAGCGCATGCGCACACGCACACACACACACACACACACACACACACACTCTCTCCGACCTTCCAAAGAACCCAGGACTTTGGGGGCCATACTCCCTGACACTGTAGCCTGTCCTGCGTGTCCCATTATGTTCAGTGGCCCCTGTGCTCTGGCCTGGTCAGAGGTTGGCCCCTCTGATCCCCAATCCTGTCCTGTCACGGGTCACTGAATGGAGGGGTTCTCTCTGGCCCCTGGGCTCCCCTTGCTACACTTCCACTACTGTTGCTGTCTCTAGCCCCTCTCGCCTCCCGCCCGCCCTCCCCCCATCACTCTGATGCCTTAAGGCTGAGGGCTGGGGGTCAGGGGATTGTGGCCCCGCAGGTCATGCTAGCGTCACCAAGGCTAGAGACACAGTGGACCTGGAAGAGGGGGGAGTGGGGGTGGGTGGCTAACCTATTATCACCTCCTTCTATGAAAACACCCAGGCTTTTTCCCCCTTCTAACAGTGGGATATAAAAACACTGGGGCTTTTTGCTCTCTGATTGTGGCACAGAGGTTTGCTGTCAATGGTGGCACGGCTAAGCTAAATGCTGCACTAAGCATGCCTAAATTGATACATCTCTGCAGCTAATTCCCCTTTTGCCTGCGAGATGAATGCGTGCGTCCAGGCGGATAAAAGTGGGATGGAGTTTCATTGAAAATATGCAAGAAATTCAGGGTGGAAATGGAGGGCGAGAGAGAAGGGCAAGAGCGAGAGAAAGAGAGAGAGAGAGAGAGAGAGAGAGAGAGAGAGAGAGAGAGATGTGGTCCAGATTTCTTTCTCCCCTTTTTTGTGTGTTTTGATCTGAAACTGAGCGCTCACAGTTTGATCCACGCTGACAGGTCTAGACAGAGGGAGCAAACGAGGGCTCGTGTTGAGCTTTCGCAATCAAGCAGCGGCCAGCTAGGCGGTAATACAACCCATATGTTTTATCTGTAAGGGTGGGGGGATTAGGAGGGAGGCGGTGGCTGGTAAACGCAATCAAGCATCGACCCCCCCCACCACCACCACCGTTCTCCTCCATTCAGTGACCCAATGCCAGGGTTGTGGGGGCCGAACCTGACATTTGTTACGGAATGGCCCGACTGTAGTCGTAAATGTTTTAAGAGGGCGGGGTCACTTGCTAAGGGCTGCACTGGGGTTTTGTGGGGAGGGGGGGGGCTTGCGATATGAGAAACACCCTGTGGCTTGTTTTGCGGGGGCCCGTTGCACAGAGCCCAAGAGAGGCTTGTTCTGTGGTGGTGCTGGTGATGGGGAGGTTCAAGTCCAGGTTATGACCGGCCCGAATGTGAGATGGACGGCTGGAGATGGAGCAAGCCGCCGAGCCCCTCAGGCTTTGATCAGGAAGTCCACAAAGTTTTCACGGCAGAGGGACATTGATTGGTGCCGACTAGACACGGCTCTTGAGAATTTATTTTCCTTCTTCTCCTTCTGTCCATCTAACTGTCTTTGACGATGCTGGATAGGGACTAACTCTGCTACATATCCTATTCTGACCGGGCACCCATTTTGGTGTCAGCATCATGTTATGCTTTAGCTATTTAAAAATAGCAGATCTACAAGCTCATATCGCGCCACCGAGTGGCGCGATACGAGCTTGTAGGTCTGCTATTTTTGAAAAATCGAAGAACAACTGACATTTTTAGAATCTGATCTCAGGTCAGAATGGGTTCATCAGACCAGTGTGTGTCCGGCGGAAACCTCGTATGAATCTGATCTCAGGTCAGAATGGGATATAGTGCGTCTGTTCTGCTACTATGCTCTTGGTTACGAGTCATTATGAACAGAGTTCATCGGTATGTTCAGTCAAGTGCTGCATGCTGATGTGTCTGGTCCATGTGAGTTTGTGACAGTATGTGTGTGGTGTGGTTTCTTCATGGACTCGGTTTGTTTTGTGTACGTGTGGGTGCCGTACCTTGACATCCGATGTGTCTCTCTGGCAGTTCCTCCATGCCCTGGACACGGAGGAGAAGGTGCGGTCGGCATGGTCAAACTTGCCTCCTTGGAAGTTGAGGAAGAATGTGGTGAAGGGCTCCTGTCAATGGGACACAGATGCTGTCAGTACCTGCTCTGAGCTCTAACTGCATTTGACAATATCTAATGTGAATAGTATGCCTGCACCAAACTCTACATTGTTTTACTGTTGCGATGGTCTCTATATGTAATGTTCTTGATAATTTTAGGTATATCTGGGTTCCCCGCTGAGCTTTAGAGCCTTAGAGAAAATTCCTGCAAGACAAATATTTCATTGTATTTATGAATTTACAGTTTGGATCAAACTACAGAATTCCAAATTTGTATACAGTGATATCTCCAGGTCAAAAGGTGTCACAACATCATTATATGGTATGAACAATGTACTCTTCCAATGTACTCTTCCAATGTTTGAGTTTTAGATTTATGTAGAAAATATGTGGTTAACATAAGCACAAGACAATTTCAATACAATTCTATAGTACTTCGAAAAACAACAATATTAATTATTAATTATAATTTATATTGTTATTATAACTACACATTTACCTTCATCTACATGCTAATGCATGTTATGATGTTAGCCAAGTTAAGACAACATGAACTTATTTGAACGAATAGTAAATTAGGAGTATACATTTACAAATTCAACTGAAATCAACTTCCCCAAATTCAATTCAAAATTAACTGGTGTACTAGCCACTCCTAGTGGCTCATATGGTTACTGATGCATTTCTAATCATGTTTAATCTTGTTTGGGCAGATCAATAGCTGTCGCTCTGAAACAATAGCCCCCAATGACATGGACACAATTAGCTGGGCAACAACTATAGTCTGCTAACCCTAATACTGTAGTGGAGACAGCCAATTAAGGCTGGGTTAAGATGCCATGAGCTCATTTGTAAAGAACTGTCTGAGGCTTAACCAGATTTGATCTTATAACCGCTTATACAACACAACAGAATATTAAGTACTGCCAACTACTGACGCAGGACCGCAAAGCAGTTCTGACAGGGTTGTAGTCGACGATATGAAAAACTTTGATTGAGAAACGTTATGTTGGGTTACTTAACATTCTGATTCCTGACTTTGTGATAAAGGCAAAAAGTGTGAGAGCAGTTCACAACATTACAGTAGTCCTTAAAGGCTACCCCTAAGCTTGTAAGCCCCAACCATGCTTTTTGGTAACATTTTTATTTATTTTTTATTTTATTTTTTTCTGTTCTTTTTTCACCTAAACATCATTGATGTTCATTGTTTAGTCTTGCAATGCCATTGGTCATGATATTTGAATATAAATACCCCCCACAGAGGCAGAAATTCACCCTGATGAAAGTAATTAAAATGCCTGTGATATATATTTTTTGTGATTAGAATGTATAGAACATGTTTTATTTATTATTGAGAAACATATCCCCCAAATGTAAATGATTAATTTATTATTATTATTATTTTAATAATTATTTACACATAATTTCCCCTGATAAGTCCTAGTAGTACAAAGTAGTAGTAAGGTTGAAATCTCTTTTTTGCAAGTAGAAATTAATCCGGGGGTAAGCTACTTTTTTGCTTTACTCTGATGTTGATTTGGCTCTCTATCTGTGTGACACTTAAACGTAAGGGTCCATTGGTAAAGTGGCATTAGCGTAAGCTTGGTAATGATGTGCTGGGATCAATAGTGTGTCTCCACAGGGATAAAGTCAGACAGTGAGATAAAGAGACAACAGCTAGGGGAAGTGTGTTGGAGAGGACAGCAGGGTTAGTATAGTTCCTCTCCCCTCTGGGTGTGCTGAGGGAAGACAGATTGTGTCAAATATAATGGGCCTCCAAATATACAGTACAGCCATTTGTACATCGAGGTGCCCAGATGTCCCTAGTGCCCACCTAGCCTGGGCACCATTTCATTTCGGTATATGATCCGAGAGGGAGCGGATGATATGGTTACGTCATGTTGTAGTATTGTTTTGTAGTCGCCAGACAGGAACAACAGGCTCCTTTTCCCTCTCTTTTTTCTTTTTTTTTTTTTTTTTTTAATTTTTATCCCACGATTTTGTAACCCAGTTTTCTTTTCACCCAGTGCCAATTATCGAATGTAATCCTGGGCGCTACACTTCCTCTGCCAACCTGGGGGGGCAGCGGACTGACCTCATGCCTCCTTCTATGCATGAGGAGTCCAAAATGCTTCTTTTCACCTGACAGAGGGGAATTTCCCCGGCCGGACGTAGCGCGTGGAAGGGACACGTTATTCCGACCAGTTCCTTTCCCCTCCATCAGGCGCCCTGGCTGGCCAGGGGGAGGTAGTTTTAGAGACCAGGATTATGGCATGTTTTTGTGAGGGTGCAAACTCCACACAGAAAGACCCTATCGCCAACCCCCGCCTCGGGTATGGGCACTGATGACGCGGAGGAGGGAACACGTCCCAGCGGGAATCGAACCCAGGACCTTCTAGCTGTGAGGCCTCTCTTTTCCCTCTCAATAAAAGCTACAGGCTACGAGAGCTTTTATTAAGAGGGAAAAGGAAGTTGTCGCCGCCTGTTGTTCCTTTCTGGCGACTCCAAAACAATACTACAACATGACGTAACCATATCATCCGCTCAAGCCCGGATCATACAGACTTTTGAAACGGAGACCAGGCTTTCCTGCGAGGTGGTGGAAAGCCTGGTGAGGCGAGGTTAGTGCCCACCTATCCTGTATCGCAATTAGTGTGTACTGAAAATTGTTCTCATTTCTCCCAAACAATCCCCTTTGAGAACAGCGCTATAGGAAGCATGCAGTAAAAATAAGGATTTCTACAATGGTTAAATCTGTATTGCAACCAGATAGCTACTTCTGTGTGCTTCAATCATTACAGGGCCACGAGTCAGACAAATCACCAATAAATAACACTAGTCAGGAACAATGTGGGCTGCATTCGTTTGCATGTAAATAAGGCCCATCAGATCAACTTCATATAAATCAAAGGGACAATACTGAGCCGTGGACCTCATTTTAGACATCCATTAACTACCGTATGACACTCCGAAAGGCAAATGATGAATAAATAAAGCAATGGGATGTCTATCTAGCTCTATCTTAATGAAAGATCATAAATGTGTACACTTCCTCTCTTTCTATTCTATTAAGATTGAAATAAAAATGTAAATGGAACTGAGGCCATTGCATATAAATGCTATGTTTATATGTATGTATTAAGATGAGATAATACATTTTACACAAGTAATTTACAAACAAATTACATTCCGCTCCCTGATTTTCGTCATTACTATTGGGCTGCTAACATCCGGTGTCTTGCCTTTTGGAATCATTTCTACCTTAAGCCTAATTGCCCAGAATGGACATCTCTGGAGCTTAAATCGTGTAGGAATCTATCACTTCCAGCTATTCTTAGTTCACCGCTTGGCCGCCCCCTGCCTGATTCAATAACTAACCCGTGGTGCGTCATACGCTGAGAGTGTGGGCCCAGTTCAGGAAAACTTATAATTATAGAGACCTCTCCCTGGTCAGTCCTGTGGCTTCCAACCACCTTTTTGTTCCATCAATGCAAGACGTGACTTTTCAGAGTTGGCATGGAAAGGGCATCAAATGGTTTAGAGACCTGTTTGTGGGAGGGGGGTTTGCATCCTTTGATCAAATTTCAACGAAATATAGTCTACCTAGACCACACTTCTACAGATTTCTGAAGGTCCGGCATTATGTGAGCTCTATATTACCTGGCTTCCCTAATAAGCCTAATCCTAACCCTATTGATGAATTTCTGTCTTTTGACCCAATGACTAAGGGCGCCATTTCAATATTATATGATACCATTTCAAATTCGAGGCCAGCACCCTTAGATAAGATAAAGGCCGACTGGGAACATGATCTGGGGCTCACACTGTCTGAGGAAGTATGGGATTCTGTTTTCTTTTCTATACACAGGTCCTCTCTCTGTGCACGACATTGCTTAGTGCAGTTTAAAATAGTCCATAGAGCTCATATGTCCAAGGCTAAACTGGCTAGTATTTATCCTGACGTAAGTCCTACCTGTGACAAGTGCAAGAGCGGTGATGCAACTCTGTTCCATCAGTATTGGATGTGTCCAAAATTACAACCATTTTGGGGGAATGTGTTCAAGACAATCCCTTAATGGGACACTTCACCCTTTTTGCAAAAAAGTATATGTTAATGACGTTTAGAAGCTTTAGAACACTTTCCTGGAGATCTTTATGTGTGTAATATGTGGTTTTAGATATTTTAGATTGTAGCAGTGAGCCTGTTGTCTCTGATGTCATGGACACTGGGCTCACTTCCTTCCTGGACTACATGTTGTCTCAGTAAGACAGCTCTCCCCCTATCCACAAGGAGGAGCAGTGCACCAAAGAATTATGGGAATTGTAGTCCAGGAAGGTAGTGAGACCAGTGTCCATGACATCAGAGACAACAGGCTCACTGCTACAATCTAAAATAACTAAAACCACATATTACACACATAAATACCCCCAGGAAAGTGATCTAAAGCTTCTAAACGTCATTAACATATATTTTTTTGCAAAAAGGGTGAAGTGTCCCTTTAATGGCTCTCCTTGGCACTGCTGGAAGGGATGACCTTCCTCTAACACGCATAGAGTGTCGTATGGTCGACTTTGCCTTATTGCTCGCTAGGCGTGCCATTCTGCTCAAATGGAAGGATGCTGCCCCGCCCGTGCTCCGTCAGTGGCTTCGTGATATAATGTCCTGTCTCGAGTTGGAGATGTTAAAGGTTTTCAATTGCCGGCTCTGAAAAAAAGTTTTACAAAACCTGGGGTCCGCTTATGACATTCTACCACAACACACAAACGGTATAGTGTGCCGTGCCTATGCCTCGGCCACGCCAACCACAACTGAAACAAATTCTGCTCTGCTATTATAATCTGCTTTATTATTTTTATGTATTTTCCGACTATCCTTGGGATAGTGGGGGGTGGGTGGGATAGGGGATGGAGTTTATATATATTTTTTTTTTTCATATTTGATATGTCTCTGTTTAATGCTTGCCCCTGGGTTTGTCAAAAAACTTTTAATAAAAAGATTTTGAAAAGAAAAGAAATTACATTCCAAACAATCAAGAAAACAGCCATCTCTGGTTAGCCACCACCAGTACCGTAAAGGTAAGGTAGACACTTATTCTGTAGACCAGTATTTCTCAAACGATGGGCTGTGAACCCATTTGGTGACAAGACTATAGAAAACTTAAGTTAGGTGAACACAACTGTGTTGTCTCGTATCCTGGTCCGACTTGATGGAGGATTGCAAAACTGTCTTGAGTGAGAAGTTGACCCATTCTGAACGGGAACCCATTTTGATGTTAGCATCACGTTATGCTTTAGCTATTGAAAAATAGCAGATCTACAAGCTCGTAGCGCGCCACCGAGTGGCGCACTACGAGCTTGTAGGTCTGCTATTTTTTGAAAAATCAAAGAACGACTGACATTTTTAGAATCTGATCTCAGGTCAGAATGGGTTCATCAGACCAGTGTGTGTGTGTCCAGTGGAAACCTCGTATGAATCTGATCTCAGGTCAGAATGGGTCAACCCCTGCTGTACATGACGCAACGACTCACGATGCGCAGGAGCCACATCTGGGTGAAGCTGGAGGTGGAATAGTGGGTGCCGTAGTGGAATTTGGGAACCTGTTCGTCCTCCCAGGATTCAAAGCGGTCGTTGAAGAACGCAGCTCTCTTGGGGTTCAGAGCGCCGACGGGCTGTCATGAGAAATCACATCATGTCATCTTGGTTAGTAACGTACAAGTAATGTACACAATGTAGGATTTGATCATGGTGCTCACTGCTCAAGGAATTTAGAGCCGTTTCTTTCTGTAGTCAAGATACCAACGTGGCAGGTTATACACAACAGCTCTCATACAACACATTGTTCTACATCCACAGTAAACATGGAACAACAATCAAGTGGAAAAACAGACAAACAAACAAGTAAGACCAGCCTTTTCACAGCTACGTGTGAACGCCAACACCTGCAGCACAGGACCGGCAAATATCAGAGGGGCAAAAAATAATGCCAGTAACCTTTGTGCAATCTCAAATGAATATTAGATGATGTTTCTTCAGACGGAGATCAATCCATTCCCGCAGAGTGCTTTTTACGGCCTGTGAGGAAACAGCCCCTGCAGCTGTACTCTGTCAGAGAGAACTAATGTGTTACGATGAAAGAGGGCCCATAAGGAACATCGATAGGCAGGCCGGGGGTTCCTCCTCTATTACTATTTTTATTAATCTGTAGCTAATGCACTCTTCAGCGGCCTTGCCGTTGCACTGGAGAAAAATGGTGAAGTTGCATTAATTTTCCATTCCTCTCTCTCCCCCCCAGCAAAAGAAAAGCCAATAACCCTGTGGCGTTCGGCTATTATTTAAATACTCATTTATAGAAATCACTTTCAGTCTGGGTCAATTTTTATTAGTCTAGCTGTGCCTCGATCTCTCAAACGCTGCCTTCTCCATCACACACGCACACGCACACGCACACACACACACACACACACACACACACACACACACACACACACACACACACACACACACACACACACACACACACACACAGCAAGAGCAGATCAATGGTAATGGAATGATGGTCTTTTGAGGATGAGGCTCTAGAATGGGGGTGGATCGATTGGATCTCTCTCATATCATAGGGAGCCTGTCACACAGACTCATCCTGGGCCATGGCTGAGATATTGATCTCTGCTGCTGCTACTGTGCAGGAGTAATAGCGTGCGTGCGTGTGAGAGAGAGAGAGAGAGAGAGAGAGAGAGAGAGAGAGAGAGAGAGAGAGAGAGAGAGAGAGAGAGAGCTTGCTTGCATTCAGTGTTTTACAACAGTAGAACAGATTGATGTAAGAGACAGACATGGTTTCCCTGTGTGGTATACTGTATACATACTAGTATATTGTTAATATTTAAGTATCACTGTGCTTGTATGCAGGGGAGTTGCACGATGACATTTTATGTCCAGAACGTATCGCATTGAACCCCTAACATTAATTGAACAATAACTAATACATCTACGAACCATGACATTTTTAGGGGCCCTGCAATATCCCCAACATTTCATTCCTCTTGAGAACTAGTGCTTTGTGTGTGTGTGTGTGTGTGTGTGTGTGTGTGTGTGTGTGTGTGTGTGTGTGTGGCAAAGACGTGCAGTGCCTGCTGTGGCCAGATGGCGCAGCACAGAGCTGACAATGACACAGTGAGGGTCTCCACTGGGCCACTAAGGGTGGGTGAGTACACACACTGAATTATACATCACTCCCATTGCTCTGATTTATAGCCCTAATAACAGTCAGCTCATTAAAAAAAGAAAAGGGAGAGGAGGCATATAAAATAAAAAAAAGACTGAGAGGGCCACGATGAGAGAGAGAGGGGAGGGGAGGGGAGCGTGTGTGTGTGTGTGTGTGTGTGTGTGTGTGTGTGCACGTGTGTGAGTCCTACATTGTTTACTGCAGTAAATTACTAGCGAGGACCGGCGCTCTCAGCTAGCGGTAGCTGCAACAGAGCGATGGTGACAGCAGCGTACATCAGACCGCCATCCCTGCCGCTACGCTGATGGAACGCCCTGCTGCACAACCTATACCCGCCGCAGATTGGCCTAATATGTCGTAGCGAGCGTCTAGCACTCTGATGAGCGCGCTCAGATGAATGAGCCAATTGCATAGTTGTAATTAGACCGGAAAGCAAACCTGCGGAACGGGGACTCTGTCACGTTTGCAAGAGCAAGCAGCAGACATGTTAAAGAGGTTTTTATTTCATTGCTTTTAATCGGTTATTAATCAGGACTTGGGAAGATTGGGTCGTGCATTACGAGGGCTGTTGTTGTGAAGCTAATGCGCAGTGCAATTAGCAAGAAAGGCTCAGAAGTAACTACAGCTAAAGTGCAGGTAATAGGCTTGCTGTTTTAAAAGAGCCGTTGAATGCTACTCTGTTCTTCACACTTACAGTACGGGTCCATTCATATTTTATAAGAGTTCATTAAACTCATTGACTGCCAGTATTAATTAATAAATAATTTATTCTGCCAATGGTACCGTCTTTTCAGTGCATGAGTTAACCTATCTGCACAGGATCTGGTGAAGCCATCAGACCCTACCACATTTACAGAAATCTCTAGACAGAACAGGAGATTCTATCAGCAGTGCACCACTGCCATATAAACATGTAGTGTTGTTGTTAGTAAGAATAAACAGAGAAGCATACAGGAGGAAGTGGACTAAGACAGGGGAGGAGGCAAACCAAGTTCCTCTTTCTAGACAAGGAAGCTTACAGAAGGAAGAGACACCGCTGACGTCATGGTACGTACGTGTCATGACACTTTCATGGACGCGTTCATGGGAGGAAAATCTCGCACCGGAGGTTCAATGAATACATGGCAGTGAATGGACTCAATGGAGCCGGCTGGATCAGCTCGTGAACAACCATTAGTTCAGAACAATTGAGACCTTTGTCATATAATCGGTTCAGGAATATACAAGAAGACATATGATTGTTTTCTAATCACTTGCTGTTCGATTTGCACATGACTGTGCATCATTTTATTGAGCATCTAAACAGCGGTAGGTATCATTTCGGTCTCAGAGGTATCGCGAGATTTGGCTGCCAGACAGGAAACGGTGGAAAGTCTTTTGATACATTCAGAAAGGTACCTTATGCTCAACCCATTCTGACCTGAGATCAGATTCATACGAGGGTTTCCACTGGACACACACTGGTCTGATTAACCCATTCTGACCTGAGATCAGATTCTAAAAATGTCAGTCGCTCTTCGATTTTTCAAAAATAGCAGACCTACAAGCTCGTATCGCGCCACTCGGTGGCGCGATATGAGCTTGTAGATCTGCTATTTTTAAATAGCTAAAGCATAACATGATGCCGACACCAAAATGGGTGCCCGGTCAGAATGGGTTAAATAAAATCACACAGTGTACACATCAAAAAGCAACATAAGACAGCAGAAAACAATGTGTTATAATATGTCTTCTGTTATTTTCCAGAAGCAATTACTTTACAAAAGGTCTTAGTCATTCGGAATTGATCAGAAATAGTGTTTGTTCATGAGCTGGTCACTGGGCTCTCACACTGACTCTGATGCATTCCACCAAACTTCCAGGTGTAGTTTGGCTCCCATGGTGCGACGAATGCCGTCTGGAATGGCATGACGCTGGTGATCTTACCTCCTTTCCATAAACATTGTTTCTAGACAAAAAGGACGTGTTTCCCCCAGAGGCAAAAAACAAAGCCAATATATATATGTCCCCCTTTTTTTCTTTTCTTTTTTTTAACCAAATGGGTTCCCAGATTGCATTTATTTTACAGTGACTCTGAAACAGTCCCAATATTGTGGAAATATGTTATTAGCTAGCGGTATGTTATCTTGCCAAAACCATCCACGCTTCTCTGCAATAACCTAATGAATCAATACTGTATGTCTTGTCAACTTGCATGTCACAGGAACCAACTCAATTCCCTGAAAGAAAGAATCACCGTCTGCCTGTGAGATAGACTGCACTTTGAAAATGTGAGTTCCCAGAGACCAAACCATAGGCCACAATCTAACATTAAAGACCTCCATGTGAATCGTTACATGGATGATATCCGGCAGCTACTTCAATTTCAGAACGGGTCACCGCCGGTGATGAAGTCCAATAACTTACCGAGCCTCAGCTTCACAATGGAACTCAACCATAAATCAACACGGCCTTTTGAGAAGTGTTTACGTATAATGTCCCTATTTAAACAGCGAAAATGGCATGGAGGGCCTTGGGGGGAATAAACATATGGGACGCGTATGGTGAAATCAATACGCCATTAGCCCATCCGGCTGAAAATAGCAGGGTCTCATTCATTGCACATATTCCATATAGGTAGTGGGATCATTCAATAAGCGATTTCAGTTACTTGCAAATACATTGCACTTGTTGTTCAATTGTTTATCTGGCAAAGCAGCCTGAGAACCCTGTGAACCCAGGCATGCCGAATCCACAAATTCCACAATTCCCATCCACAAATGTACAGCTATTCCGAGAATTCCAATGTGGACTTGGAATGAGGAAAGGTGCAAGAGGGCAGAAGGGTAGGATGAGTGGAGGAAAGTCCATCCGAGCGGTCACTACTTCAGTATGACAAGGAAGCCGGTGAGCGGCAGTCTGCTCTCGCCCCGGCTTATCGTGACTACAATGTTATCTGGGTAGGGGGGTTGGGGGGGGGGGGGGGGGGGGGGGTCAGTGTTTGATGTCAGGTTGGGGTTAGGGTTTATGATAAGAGAGTCCCCCGGGGTCAAAGCAACTCTGGCAGAAAGGGAGCATAAATCCTGTGTGTGCCCCCCCCCCTTGTACGGAGGTGGGGGTTGGGAACGATGACAGTGTGTGACATGTGGGCGCTCGCAGAAATTCACCTCCTCAGTGTCACCAAAGGCCTCTCTCACATGACCCATTTCTACCAGAGATGACCAAAGACGAACGGTGAGAGCCAGGTGGACGGAAGGATGGATGGCAGGGGGGGATGGGTGGTGGTGGGAGGGACAGAGGTGCACAGCGACAGAAACACTGCCACCTGAACAAAAGAAACAAACCGAACTCAAATGCCGTGGAGGAAGGGTGTGTTCGGGGGGGGGGGGGTAATATTTGATGCGGCTGCTGCACTACACGCCACTGCACAACACGCCACAGCTCAGCACGCCGCCGCCTTGCCCTTTTCCTAGAAGCTGCGAGTCTCCTACGGTCCAACGGTCGTGTAGCTGATATCACAGCCTTGTCAACAGCATGAATAAAACAGATGTAATAAAGATTGACCCGCCCCCTCATCTTTTTCCTCCCTCCCTCCACCTCTCACTCTTCAAGGAGAATGAGGTTTCGCTTGTTCCTCTACGCTCTCTCCTCTCTCCCCCTCTCTCTGTTTGGGTTCCTCCCTGGGGCGAGAAGGCTTGACTGAGCACAGAGGCAGAGCTGTCCAAACTCCAAAGCAGAGCAGTGAAGCCGTGGAGGTGTCTCTCTCTCTCTCTGTGTGTGTGTGTGTGTGTGTGTGTGTGTGTGTGTGTGTGTGTGTGTGTGTGTGTGTGTGTGTGTGTGTGTGTGTGTGTGTGTGTGTGTGTGTGTGTGTGTGTGTGCGTGTGTGTGCGTGCATGTGTGTGCGGCACATGTTTTGAGTGTGCACTGTGCGTGTGATTGAATGTGCCAGCATTGTGAACTGGATGTGATTCTGTGTGCACGACTGCACGCATGTGTAATTTAGTGTATTTGTATCTTTGTAAGTGTCTGTACATATGTGCCTGTAAACCGGTGTGCGACAGTGTGTGTGTGTGTGTGTGTGTGTGTGTGTGTGTGTGTGTGTGTGTGTGTGTGTGTGTGTGTGACTGTGTGCGCGTGTGTGCGTGCGTGTCAGGGAGGACATCTAAGGCTGTCATATTTCAGCCTACTGGGCAACATGAAACCAAATAAACACAGAAATTACACAGCTGTACACTGAGGGGCGATACACTGGAGGGGTGGTGAGAGAGAGACAGAGAAATGGAGAGAGGGGAGGGGGCTGGGGATGACCCCGTGGGAGCTAGGGGTTGTGATGTTTGGGGTGTTTGAATGTGATATGTGACAAGGTGAGTTGTGAGAAACGTGTGTGTGTGTGTGTGTGTGTGTGTGTGTGTGTGTGTGTGTGTGTGTGTGTGTGTGTGTGTGTGCGTGCACATGTTTAATATACAGTATGTGTGTTTGTGTGTGGGAGACTGAGAGAAAGGGGGTCAGAGAGAGAACACAACCTGGTAACTAAAGTACATATTGATTTGCTGGGCAGTGTAGTCTTAGTACTGGTGTGAAAAATACTGAAGAATGTTATGTTATTAGCTTACGCATGTTCCATGATAACTACTTTTTATGTACAGTATGTGATGTATTGCCATGCTTTTTGTTCTTGCTTAATGTAAATTGCTCTGGATTAAGAGCGTCTGCTAAATGCCTAAATTGTAAATTGTAATGTGTGCAAGTGTGTTTTTTTAATCTGTCTTCTGGAATTTGGAAGTGTGTGCGTGGCAACACAAGCCGATAACCCACTTCTGGTAAATAAAATGATACTGCTTAGCTAGTGTTGATGTTGGTGTTAGACATGTGTGTGTAACTCTCTCTCTCTCTCTGTGTGTGTGTGTGTGTGTGAGCCTCGCACACACGCACGCTCTGTATAGACTCCCATGTGTACGAATGTCAATAACAATTTGTCCAACTCCAGCATGTACCATTCTGTGTCTCCAGATAATAAAGAGCTCTGCCTTCCATCTCTGGCCCAGTCTGAATGAGCGCGGATGTGGAATGGTAATGCATCTCCCCTGTCCATTAGCTCACATGCCTTTGTTTCTCCGGCTGATTTATTCGGCCATTTTGGTTCCAACAGAAAGACAGTCGCTCCATCATCTCACTCTAAAACTAATCCTATGTCCTCCCACTGCTGGACACCGCAGCACAGCGGACGGTCAGTCTGATCCACTGAAACTGGCTGGGGTCAGAGTGTTGTGTGTGCGCGTGCATGCGTGCGTGCGTGCGTGCGTGTGTGCACTATAGTATACATGTTTAAGCATGCTTGGAAGATAAATAATGAATGAATTGAGTGAATGCCTGCATTTGTGGAGGAGGCAACCATTGGATGTGGTACATGCTGTAGTATCTTAAGACTAAATCCCCTGATGCCTGGACTTTCCAAGGAACCTCCCTTCACTTCCTGGGGAGTGGGCCAAGGTCAAAGGTCGATCAGTGAATTATGAAATTATGAATTCCACACAGAGAATGACATTCAAAATAGAACATGCAGACAGAATGTGGAGAAAAAGCTGGCCTGACAGAAACAAAAGGAAATATTTGTTTTGTTGATTTCAATTTAAAGGGGCATGGAACCCTAGGCCAATTTTGTAGGTGATTTCCTATGGAAAGCTAGTAAGTGATGCATAAAAGCTGCAACTAATAAAACTGCCAATGTGCCATTGTGCATGCATCGACAATATGCACACATACGGAGGCCAGCCCTGGATGCTGCAGTATGAACATGACCTAAAATAGTATTTTAATCCAAAAGAACGTCACATAACTAAAACCCCAACAGACAGCAAACAGTGGAGTCTTTGACTGAGGAGTACCAGCAACGTAAAAAGATAGCCATCAGCCACTGGTGATTAAAGACCTGCTGCACTAAACTATGATCAATGGCAATTACACAACCACTAATCAGGACTGGAGACTGACACATACATGCAAGCATGTGCACACACAGGGACACGGCCAATACACACATTCGCGACGGGGGGCGCGCACGCACACGCAAACACACACACACACACGCACATGCACACGCACACACATACACGCACACGCACATGCACACCCCTCCACTAGGCTCCTGTAGTTTAGGACACAAACCAGACTTGTGTGGAAGGAAGCATTGTCTTACCTTGGACAGGTCTCTGAAGTTACTGGGCAGAGTCAGGTCCAGCTCTTCTGACTCATAGTTAGTGATCACCCAGGGGAAGACTGGGTACTGATTGAGGTCATTGAACGTGCGGCCTGACAGTAGCGGCGATGAGAGACAGAAAGAAGTGGTACAGGGAGGGGGAGAGTGAGAGAGAATATGATTAAGTGAGAGAGATATTTGACCAATTCATTCAGTCAAAGCGTTTTTCCATCTCCTGCATCGGCCCACATGAACCAGAAAGGTTCCACAACCCTCAGACAGACAGCATGACGGTGTTCTTACCGGAGATGGTGTTGAGGAAGATGAGGTACTCGAAGTTGGAGATCTCACGTCTCTGCCAGCGCTGGGTCATGTTCGAGGCCTTGTACAGCTGCTTGGGTGTGGCCAAGGAGATACGTCTGGAGAGGGGCAAGGATCCTCAATTAGGTTCTGCAATTATCAGACCTCCTAACTCATGTGTATTATTAACACCATGAACGCCCGGGGTATTTAGGACCATTGAATCAGAGCGTCCAGCGATTTGCAGCAACGGAGCACATTTAGCAATGCACCAGGCACTAGGTGTAGCCAAAACACTCCCAAGGCAATCGACAACGGGAGGTATGATTAATTCTAACACGACTAGCGATGGGACCGTGATGGGCCGTCTAAAACATAATCTTTGCTTAGAATTGGACGGAATGATTTAGATCAAGAGTTATTCACGTCATGCTAAAATGGGGGGGACGTATCAAAAACAGAATTGACATCAAATGTTGCCCAACAGCCTGTGGAGCGTTGCGATCGGTTTTGATATCAATACATCTCCATCCTTTTATTAATCTCCATCCTGAGCGCTGGGCGTTACTATTTGATAGGACGGAGAACTCGGTTTATGCCTCTCGGGGTGTTAAGATGCTCATAGCTGGCACCACAACTACCCCTTGCTAACCTAGCATTGAGTTCCACCAGCATGTTCATTCTCTGTCTCCACCATAGCCTTCCTACAAATCTTGCTCAATAAAAAGACTAAGACTCTTGGCCACTGTCAGCCTCTAGAGGCTATACTGCAATTGGGAGGCTAAATTATTATTAGAAATTGTGGGCGCAGAAGGATGAACATTACAGACGAAATCAGTGGGGTTCATGCTGCAATCTGACTGGTCATAGGCGTCAAGCAAATTCTTAGCGTCATCCATGGGGGTGCAGAAGTTTATCCGACATACCATCTGACATGCGCTGCAGGTTAAAGCTCACCCGTGATGAAGGTTACAAATCACCAGTAGCCAGTTACAAATCACACGTGGCTCCCGACATGCGTTGCCGGCTACAAATCACCCGTGCTGCGGGTTACAAATCACCCATGGCGTCAACGTGCGGTTAGGGTTATGCTAGTGTTTGGGTCGGGTGTCGGACTAATGACTGTCGGACTCTTGTTATGTCGGAAAAAAAATGCCTGCACCCTCATCCTTGAATATACTCAGGTTTCAAAGTTTCTTATAAAGTGGACAGACATACAGGTGGACAACCACACATTGTCATCCTTATAGCCCAATATTAGCGCACCTTAAAAAAAGGGGGTATTGACTACCCCTTACCAATTTCCCTTTAAAATATAACATGACACATTCTAAGCTTAGACTTGTCCTCCGAGAGGCAATTTGTGGTATAGCACAGAACATATACACATTAAAAGAGGTTTTGTCCTGTTACACATTGGGCAAAGAATAGTTTTAAAGTCAATGGGTACAAATTCACACATTATGAGAACAAGACTTAGCAGAATGAAGAGCAAAAAAAAGCCTTAGGCCTCATTAAACCTTCATTATACAAAAGCCTATATGAAATATTTATTGAACTTAAGGTCCCGCTAATTAAGAAGAAAAATATGCGGTAAATAGGGGTTGAATTCGTATGAGGGTGTGCACGTGCACACACATTCACATGCACGTGCGTGCACATTGGGGCCCCCGGGAGCATGATGTATGCATCGGGGGCTTAAACAAATGACCCCCAATCCAATTAAAACAAAGGAAAATGATGGAATTAATCACTGTCAGGGTGTGAGATTATAGTCATTAGGGCGCCGCCAAAGTGAAAATACGCCCTTTTCAAATAGAAGTTTACCGTGCCGAGCTGTAATGATCATTTTCCTTCCCGTTGTCTGTACTACTACTAAATGGGAATGTGCTCTTGTGCTTTCATAGTGGATCTAAGTGCATTTCTGAGTCGAGACAAAAACAAATCCTTTTAATTTCATTTGAGCATTTTTAGCCAATTGTCAAAATGATTAAAGATTGTTGGAAACTGCCCTTGTGTGCAGTCTGTGCACAGGAAAGACAATTGGGTAGGCATACATAATCAGGGTTGATTGGTTAAACCTAGTCAGTTCCTGCACATTATTACAATTTACAGTAGGCATTCAGCAGACACACTTACCCAGAGATACTTGCAAAGTGCAAGATCATGTACAGCGCCATTGAACATTTTCCAAAATGTGAGTCGTGGTCGAGGACTAAACAGTGCAATAAGCATAACAAAATACTGTATAAATAAATCAGTCTGACAAGCCTTGTTACACAAATTATGTTCTGACATATGAAATGTGTCGACTGTGACGAGATGGCAAGCCTTCAAGGTTGTTTTTAAGACTTATATAATAAATTATAAGTTAAGTCTTTTGTAGTAGGCCTATAGGATATGTCCACTAACACAGTGATGTCTACAGTCTAACTCAAACACAATGACTGCTAGCATTAGTCTGACTGCATGACTGGTTAAGACTCGCCCGTGGCTTCTGCATGCGGTTAGGGTTTGGGGATAGGGTTAGTATGGGGCTCTATGGTCGCAATATTGGATAGTCAGATTTATGGGTGTCGGATTATTGGGACGTCGGAGTAATGCAACGACTGCTGGGCAGCATCAAAGGAAAGCTTGTTGTTCACAGTGATGAGGTGTTTGCCTACAAAATGTAAGGCCAGCAACATTTGAATCAACTCCCCATAAATAGACCATGCCCATGAAACAGCCTGATCAGATTTTCCATTTGATCAAGATGTATCAGGTATTTTTCAGATTCCATTCCAATTGGCTACAATCGGCTTTCAAAAGT
The DNA here is from genome assembly GCF_964188405.1 of Protomyctophum parallelum. Lineage (NCBI taxonomy): Eukaryota > Metazoa > Chordata > Actinopteri > Myctophiformes > Myctophidae > Protomyctophum > Protomyctophum parallelum. The sequence continues at coordinate 55,895,211 of NC_139702.1, read as the reverse complement.
ATGCCCCAAATTTGACTCTAAAAGCGATTTTTACAAATGACACAACGTGACTATTCCCCACCAAATTGTGTGACAATGACCACAAAACAGGGTTTTGATAACCGTTTGCAAGTACTGCTAACTTCCTTCACACATTTTTGAGAGGCCTCTATTAAAGGCATCTCCAAAGACACCTTCACTTCTGTCTGTAGGGGGCACCACGAAAGCAAACACTCGCACTGTCTGCCGTACAAACTATTTCCCCTGCAGTTTCCTCATGTACCCCTCGGCTGACACAGGCGGAGATCTGCACTCCGAGCAGCACACGTTTCTAGTATTTTGCACTGCTGTGGTCAAGGGATGCTTTCGTTCTGGGGCAGTGTAGTTGTGCTGGTGAGAGAACTGAAAATGCCCAGTTACAGCTGTCTCTGGGTCAAAGAGGCAAGGTGCCCCCGGCCGGCAAAATACCTTGATTAATGAGCCTGACACGCACGTGCACGCACATGCACACGCACACGCACACACACACACACACACACACACACACACACACACACACACACACACACACACACACACACACACACACACACACACACACACACACACACACAAATAAAGCACCAGCATTGTCCTACAACATTGTCAGCCAATAGAGACAAGGAACTGTCGGCAACAATGCATCTGGGATCATACAATAGAATAGAGCATCGTTCAGGCTTTTAGACATTTGTCTGAAGAGTATTTTTTAAACTCTTCATTATGTAAGAATAAAACAGACAAACACAATTAGCTCCCTGGTTACCACAAGAGCAAACACAACGATCATATTCACACCGTTCCTCAGAAATGACCAGCGAGGTCACAAGGGATCTTTGAACATTGCTTGGCTGGAGCTACCAGCCAGATACCAACAACTAACTTTCTCAATTATTGACATTGAGACTGATTACACAGCCTATAATAAAGTCACACTAGGCCGCTGCCTATAGGCTGCCATGCATTATAGGTATATTCATAATAAACTGACGCAGCAGAGAATACTTAAGACAACATGGCGCAGTATTTAACGGCAACTACACTGTGGCAAATGCCCTGCTGCAGACAAATGGTGCTTTCACAGCAGAACTGCAAAGGCACTTGTGCGAAAGATAACAGTGCAGTGGGATGCACCGCCTTGCAATTCCTCAAAGTTTGTTCACCCTGAATTGAAATTTAGCCTCCAATACACAAAAATAGCAAAAAAGCACAACAGAAAACCCTTAACCATATCAGTGGTTGGGATATGAGTGACCTTGCCACAGAAGATATAAACGGAGCAGAGCAGCGTCCGTGGCTGTGACACACTGACTGAAGATGAGTTTAGGTAAATTGTGTCAATCTCTGATGACAACTTTGATCTAAATTGAGTTGACACAACTTGCATTACATATTCTTCTTCATGGACCATTGAACATTATTACCGTAAAAGATTACACTTTACATTTGTCATGACATGGATGAATGATTATAGTTAGGAACTAAGAGATTGCTGGCCACACTAATGCCAAAAACATGAGTCTACTGTACATGCCTGAATATATTTACATCCAGTGTCTTGTTTCATCTCCTCCTGACATGTCCCTATGAGTTAAATCGTTGCTGATTTGTTTGGAAGCAGAAAGGGATCCTGTTGTCTATTCTATTGTCTATTCTCAATGTTATTTCAATGAAGTGTTTACACACGTCATTGTCTATTGGGCCGAACTTTTGGGGATTTCGTTGTTGTATGTATGGTAGATTGTTATTGAGGCAATGGTTTATAAAGGCATTAAGGAAATAATATCTTACTTACTACATTTAATGCTTTTAAAAATACTTCATTGTCTATGAAGCTCATACTTCTTTATTATGACCTAATTGAAATTAACTTGAGTTTTGATTATTTACAACCAATGTTATAATTTTTCATTTTATTTTAAGTGAAAACAATTATATATATATATATTAAAAACCACACCTGTGTGAAGTGAGGGGCGCTAATATATTAAAGTCTAACTCATGTTGATTAGTAGATGTAAAACAAACGGTGCAAACACAAACATTAAACGCTATTAACAATAAAGATGTCGACACCCACAGATGGTTCAAGCCCAAGGTTTCTGGGAATATTGCAGAGCTGAGGTATTACCTCTACCACTCAACCTGTGTCTTGGGGAAGGCCATGTATATCAATGGAGGATGCCACACAATAGGGAATTAATACAATATTAACATCTACAAGTTGGACACCATCACAATGTCTGGTCTTTAATTAACACCAGAGGCACTCCTCCCCATGCTCCCTTTGGTCACTCTGCCACCATCATTGGGACAAAGATGTTTGTATTTGGGGGAAGGGAGTGGGACCAAAGGTTCGACAACAACATTAGTGTGTTTGACACAGAGACCAACTCCTGCCTGAACAGTCCTTCTGCACAGCTCCTTCCAGAGGGGGGCAAGGATCATTCAGCCTTTGCCTACAATGGAGAGCTCTACAGTACATATTTAGAGGCAAATCCTGGGTCAAGGACTTCAATGATCTGTGGAAATTCAATCCAGAGACCTTCTCCTGGAAGAAGGTTAAGCCCAAGGGAAACTGGTCAATGCATAGTATGTGTTGTTGCATGGTCGGAGATCGTATCATCCTCTTTTGAGGATATAAACAATACCATCCATAAGTGTGTACGCACTGATAAACTGTTCATGTTAGATTTGAGGCCTAGCCTGAAGATATTATGCAAGCTAGCAGTTATTCAGTACAATCTGGAGCAGTCACAACTCCTACACATCAGGTGGGAACTGATAAAAACTGAAAAAGTATGATAAAAGGAAACAGAAAAATGTGTTTGCTCTTCTTCGCCGATGTGTTAGGACTTGGGGGGGGAATGCCTTGCATGGTTTCCTCTGCCATCGGTGCATGAATGTGTGTGTGTGGGAAATGGGAATGAGTGAATGTATTGCACAATCTATGTGCATTACAAAATAAACCAGTCCATACCCCTTTGGGTAGCCGTTCTTTTTGAGGGGCGCCAGCCCCTCCTGTGCCCAGCATTGTGTGTCTGTGTGTTTAGAACATAAATGATTTGATTAGCGGAGCACAGAATGTGATGTATGATAAGAGTATAACAAAATACATACATAAATGGATGCACCTGGGACGTATCCTCAGTGATGTATCCCAAGGTCATCGGGGTTTCGGGTCTCCCAACATCATACCCCTCACTCAGGTGACCCAGCCGGGGTGATCAAGTCCTGACTTACGTCCCAGTAGCTACCCTCAATCAGTCCCATTAGGGAAAAACCAGGGCCACACAATCCGTTCCTCCCGAACTACTCTGCCGGGACTGGGAGGTACCATTCTGGCACATGGAAGGACTAGGCTCTGTGGGTTGACACCTGTCCGGGCCCCTCCTACGTCTCACCAGGTCCACTCCTGCTCTCACCAGGTCAGGCCGTGTGCGTTGCACCAGACTCCCAGCACCAGGCACTTTATTCAGGAATGGTGGATTCTCGAGCCGCAACGGTTCCGCAGGCTCCACCTTGCCCCTTGGTGGTGCCGCAGGCTCCGCTTGAGGCTTGCATGGCCCACCTAAAGGGCTTCTTCCTCACGGAAGACACAGGCTGGGGCACCAACGCATACTGATCCCGGGTGCAGTCTAATTTCCGGCTGCCACCCATCTCTCCGGTGGTCAGAGTATATATATATTGGACAATATATGGAGACATCACAATATGTATAATATTGCCTATAATGGACAACCACAGGCCGTGAGAGGGGAGTGTTGCGCAATGTCTGATGACATCTCTCCCTCTGCCACTTACAGTATATTGGCTCATTTCATTACCGTTGCGATGCAATGCGCAGCCAATCACAGCGCAGAATGGCTCACCTTCCAGCCAATCGCATCGTGCAATATGTGCAGACAATTCTGTCCTCAATTTATTTCCGACACAATTACTACAATTATTAGATGGTGATGAGAATTGTGATGACAATTTTTGGGAGCATGTGAGAAAAGTAGAAGGTGCACACATGGTGTCTACACAACTGCAAGCATGCAGACAGTGGTCAGACTTCACATCTGCCTCCATTACCACCACCCACGCATTGTACCAGGAATTATAAGACCCTGGATTGGTTCCACATTGCCTTCAAATAGACAAAGCTGTCGTGTTTGTAGGTTAGTACAAAAACCCATTTTGTTGCTGTGGAGACATTAGGTGACGCTTCTCTGCGTTTATCAAGAACCTTGCAACTATGCAGAAGTGAAATACCCCTTGCTTCCTGTTTATAATACTCTTATTCTGTTGTCTACTTCCATCTTTCTCTGGCATGCACTCCACCTCACACAGACAATGCACGTTTGTGCTTCTGGTGTGAAAGCCCAGTAAAGCTATGTAAAGGGTGAGCTGAGGCAGGGAATCCTGCCTTACAGCCCACAGCCATTATTTGTTTCACAAAAAACTGGATAAATAAAAAGAGTGGATGGTGTTAGCGTGAAGCCAATTAGTCTGTAGTGTACTACAGCAAGGGAATAGAAAAGAGATACAGATACAGGAGTAGTGAATGCCCGCACACTTGTGTTTGCTTGTGCATGAAAGGGCAAAGAGAGAAAGAGAAGATGGATGAAGTGACGCTTCAGGTTTTAAGATGTAAAGTTAACCTTTTTTGCGCTTTCTCCGGCACTTCTTTTCCATCTCACACTACACTTTCACTCACTCACCATCAAACATGTCATTTTTATCCCGTTTTTCAATCTCTTCCCTGTTGTCTTTCCATGGCTGGTTAATGTCTGTACCAGTGCAGAACATATGCGAGATGCTGAGTGTCCATCAAGTTGGTTCAGTATCAACTGACAGAATCTGATCATTGAGGAAGGAAGACAAACCCATACAGAGTGGAACTGTGCATTGCAGTGACCGATAGGTGGTTCGAATTAGCAAGGTAGGGCTCTGTTTAGAGTACCGTATTGTAACTGAAGTCGCAGGTCTGATCCCCATAACAGCATGTGCTGAATTGGCATTGAGCTGGTAAGCTTTAATTAAGTGGTAAGCTTAAATTACAGAAATGTAAGAGTATGTGTGTGTGTGTGTGTGTGTGTGTGTGTGTGTGTGTGCGCGCGTGCGTGCGTGCGTGCGTGCACGCACTTACGTACGCACACACACACACGCGCGACCGCACGTGTCTCTCACCTGGTCTGTGGAAGGCCAAAGTTCGTGCCCACACCGACACGCGGAAGACAGTGGACTACCTTCTTGACTGTGGCCGTGTCTGGCAAGTTGAACATGACCGCCGCTGTGAGAGAGAGAGAGAGAGAGAGAGAGAGAGAGAGCTTAAAAATCATGAAACTACATTACTGTTTGGTTAGATTTTTCAGGCGTGTCTTTACATTCTTGAAGTATTGGCTAAAGTAAACTAATGTACCAAAGGGAAGTACGCACATCTCAAATAAAAAAATGTATTCTACTTTATTGGAGGATCAAGATAACGACGTTTCGACCCCACTGGGTCAGGTATTGATACCCGACGATTCATCTCCATCAAAACGGTTCTATACAATACTACACTATTCTATACAGAATCAACTTACTTCTGTTGGCCATGAAGATCTCCAGGGCCGTGTTCTGCAGCAGGCACCGTCTGGAGAAGACAGCGCGGATCTCTGTGAACAGCCATTTCCCATGGAGCCCCTCCGTATAGGCCAGAATCTGGGTAATCACACAATAGCAGAAAGAAAAAATAAATAAACAAAGGAAAGAGGAAGAGACACAGAATGAACAAAGGGGGGGGGGGCACAAAATCATAAGAAATCAGAGAAGGGAGGAGAGCGGAGACAGGAAAGAGGAACGTGAGCCGAACAGGAGGGAGGGAAGGCCACGCCAGTTCATTTATCATGCTGTGATGGCACGTCGTCCTGAGCGCTACGATTAATGCTTTGTATTGATCAGCCCCCATGAAAAAGAGATCCCTTTAACAAGAGAATGAGACGCGCTCAGCCCAGGGGAGTGATGGAGCAAGGAAAGGGGAAGCGTTCAGTTCACTAAAACCTAATCAGTATTACAGATGAGAACAGATATCCGGGGCATATTAGGAAGGTACAATTCAAGATTGTTAACAGAGACTCATAATCATGTGCCCATTATCTGGTCAACTAGGTCTATTTCTGAATGCCGTACATTTGACCTTGTACTGCTTAGTCTATTGTTTGCTTGTAATGTGGGTATTTAATGAACTGAAGCTTGTTCTACAGTTGCAAGTCACAGTGATAGGAGCTAAATAACTAATAAATTACATAAATAGTCAAGTGAACCAAATTCACCTTAATGGTGTATTGACTCTAAGGAAATATGAACGGGATCAAGATGAGGGTAACAGCTGGGTTTATGCTAAGTAGCCTATTAGAAAAAAAATTCTTCTATAATTCCAAGCAGGTCATTGACTCTCAGGTTAAGCAGTATGATGTTATCTAGCTTTAGAGCTAAAAAACTTAGATGAGCATAGCCTAATCGGCCCCTGTGGAGATTGCAGTGGGGCTTCAGAGAGAGTACAACATGTTCTGATGGCTGTCATAGTGCCTGACAGACCCAGATGATTGGCCCTGCCCCTGTGATTCATACTTCGGCTAATCCACCATTTAGCCCATGGTACCAACCCACTTAACGTTGCTTTGGTGGCTAGTACTTTGTTTCACCCCCTCTCTGTTTTGTTTCAAAGGATTTACAGATGGGGGTGGGATGGTGTTAAGAGACGTGGAATTGAGGGTGTAAAAAGGGTCAGTTGAGGTTGTCACAGAGTGGTTTAGACGCCGCAGTATGCAAAACCTATTCAAATGTGAGCTAGCGAGCTAGGACCTAGCATCAACTTCAAGGGGCTCATTAAGGGAAGGCTGACATGATGGTGGAGGCCACCAGCTGAGGACAGTCTCTCTCTGAGGAATACAACCTGCCTGCATCACAGACTCACTTCAAAGTCTCTGGAGTTCAATTAAATGTGGATTAGTGGCTTGGAGGAGCAGGCTGGTGGTGCCTTAGCGCCAGTCTGCTAGCCTTCTTTAGCGGCCGGGGACCAAGGACGACCATACCCCACCATGTACCGTTAGCCTGTAGCTATGGCAACCCCGTCACAAAACCCCTCAATGCTCTCGCAACTTGGTAAATAAGGGCTGCAACTATCGTTTTTGTATTATTATTTATTGAATAATCGAGAAGCACGTTTGGAAATGCATGATATATATTGTATAAGCACCAGTCTTTGATTTGATAACACATTAACACGAGACCTGTATTTTGAGTTGTGACACCCCATATGTGTACACAAAGAAATCAAAGTGATCGGAACTTGCCATTAAGACAGAATGACAATAAAAATGTGCATTTTCTTGAGAATGTATACTCTTCATGTGAGTGTAAGTTATAGTTCTGTATATTCAACAGCAGAATTTCTTGGTATTCTTCTTGGTATTCAGAAAAAGTTCAAACAAGCATCATACCGTTAATCCAAGTCATTTTCTGACATAGCATTTGAGTTCTGAAGACAAACAGACAGAGGATCAATTTGATTTATCTTTTCTGTGTGACGACAGGGTGGCCAATCAGCTTCACGTGTCAAACAACATCGTTCAAATCTCAGTACATGTCAGCCCCTGACCTTCATATTTCAACACCAATTTCTTTCATTTCAGTTCAAGTACAGTTTCTTCCTTGCATGAGATGAAGAACTCTCATTTTCAAGTATACGGTACTCGAAGAATGACCTTTCACCTCTGAAAAGGTAGGATGTTGACTTATTTCACCCCTGGCAGTCTATGCGAAGATCTCACAGCAGACATCAGGGATTTGCTCAGGCTCAAATTGATGAAGCACGTTCTCCAACCAATTCCACAGAGAGATGACAGTACTGCAGCCTGGCCAGCCGGCCAGGGGTATCGTATTTTCCGCTGGACTGATGCGTCCCTGGGAACGCTGTAAATAACATTTTCAAACATCATTCCCCCACCTATATCGCCAGCACCCTTTCCCTTGCAGATGAAAAAGCTGAGCTGGGTGACAAGGGAATGCGATAAATGAGCCACGTTCAAATGCTCTGGTCATTCTGGCCACAGGCGGACAAATTGCAGTTGTGTAGAGGTTATTGTCCAAGCCGGGAGTTATGGCTGCCACCGCTTTCTCTATGATGGATAGAAATGGTGGAACTGGATAAGCTGGTGTACCTGAAAGGTGGCGTTTGAAAATGGCTGTATTATTGCAAAAAAAACTCAAATGATTCCATCTTGAAAAGACTATTCAATGAGTCAAGGCCTTGAGGTGACTAGACTTTGTCATCCATTGGAATTTCTGAATAAAACTTGTGAGTGAAGAAAAATACATAAGTGTATAAAGATGAATCACAAACAGATTATCTAAAACGTTTGTCATACAAAAGCAGGAAAATGGAACTAGGTTGTTGAGCTTCTAAATGTCAAACATGAAGATGAAATGCTAAAAGCTACAGGAGGAGTTCTTCAAAGGGAGATGTGGAGCTAATGCACCCTTCTTGATTGGTTGAATATAAAGCACAGTGATCCATTGATTCCGCTCTAACTTCACCGGATGAATTTCAAAGTAAGGGTGCAGCCAAACAGAAAACAAAGGCGGTACTCTCTGATCTGAAGGTTTCTCTCGCCTCTCTCTCGTTGTCTCACTCTCTCTGTACCTCTCTCTCTTTCTCTCCCCTGTGAGCATTTCAACCTGTTTGTGCGCTGGGCTGCTGCTCATTTCTGAAGCACTGTCGTTTGTCTCTGTCAGACGCCCAAACGACGACAGAATGAAGAAGGACACATGAAGAGAGACTGGATGAGTGTGGCTACGGCGAATGCTCGCACATGCACACACGCACGCATAAAGAACAGTGCCAATCTAGCTACAATCCACCCTCAGCAGCACAACACAAGGGCATATACACAAATCACAACACCAGTCTCTAGCATATTCAAAGGAGGAAGAACACATGAAAACAAATTCACATTCACAAGCACACAGATGATGAAAACATCCACCACTGTATTGCAAACAAAAATCACACTTATGTGAAGTGAGGGGCGCCCATTGAATTTATATCAGCCAGATGACATCTTACGTTGTCATGTAGTGTACTAAACAGACATTAAATAGATTTTGCTGGCAAACGAATTACATTGAACTGCTCTAAACAAACATTAAAAGTCCATAGACTTGGCTGCCACATTACGTAATTTTTCTTTACAAAAGGACCCTTCTCCATCACCTGCTTTGTTTCAAAACCCCACACATGGGTCCCCATTTACCCTGAAAAAACAGGCCATGTGTGGGGCAGAAGCACATAGTCGGACACGGTGACACGACCTACTGATATTTAATTGAAACTGCCCTGAAAGAAGGGGGAGGTGGAGGGCTGGGCAACGGAGCAAGTATCAAGAAGCGCACTTCAAGATAAATGAGGCTCTCAGCAGCCGTCCCTGCTGGCCAGGCCGGAGCGAGTGAGTGTGCCGGGGCTGATAAGACCCTCAAACTGAAGAATAGATGAAGCGCTGCCCATAAAGAAGCAAAGAAAATCCCAGTTGCTCTTACAAAGCATGTGGTGGAGTCCAAAACAGCATGCAATCGGACTGAGACAAGAGCCTTAAGGCTGAATACACCACTTTTACCGCTTGGTAAAATGCCGTGCCAGCGTCTTTGAAGGAAAATGAGGTGATTGAAGTTCAATTTGTTGCCTGTTATTAAGCATTTCCGCATGACTGCCTCAGTTAAAGTATAATGGATGAGGGATTTATTATTACCTTTTGGTCAAATGAAGTGGTGTGGGAGATAAGGTGATGAAATTAATGAGCGGGAGGAAGAGAGGTGATCAATCAACATCAAAATGGGGACGAGGGAGACGCAGCGTTTGGGAGGACTTGATAGAATTCACAGCTGAATAGGGGAAAAAAGAAAAAGCTGTGGACTTATCAGTGTGTGGAATTGCTTTTTGTTGCGTCGCATTTTCCCAAAGCAATCCTCAGTACAACGCCCCCAGCCCCCCCCCCCCCCCCCCCCCCCCACCCCCACACACACACACACACACACACACACACACACACACAGACACAGACACACACACGCACACACACACACACACACGGCGAAAACAGAAACCCAAACCATACCAAATCACTTTTATATGCAAATATGAGCCTCATTTGATGCTGAGGTCCAAGGCCTTTGTGCAAAAGTGCTCTCCCTAAATGCACACACAGTGTCCATTATACAAATGAACAACATTCTCTCATACAGTATACTGTATACTGTAAGAATGAAGTTTATGTTTCCAGGCTGCATTTCAGGGATATTTTCCTGCCGTTTCTCCTTCTCACTTCAATGAGCAAAGAATCAAATCACCTCCAACGAGCAGCAGGCTGCGACGGCAGCCTTGCAGCACATTGTGCTTCCCCATAGGAGCAGCAGAGGAAAATGAAAGCATAGACTAACACGAGCTGACATTTAGGGCCTGTTTGAAACTCATCTGGTGCCGGCGCACATCGGCCATCAGTTTATAACCCTTGAGGGCTGCGCAATTAATGGCGTGTAATCGCATTTTTTGCAATTTGAGCCTCCAAAATCGACGTAATGTGGGACACTGCAACAGTGGCAATCATAATGTGCAGTTTCATTTCACGGAGAACGCCTGCCCATGCTGAAATTAGTCAATATGGTATATGGGAAGATATTTTAAACTTAAATACTTTTTCCCGCCACAAAGAATCAAGAACACAATTATAAACTGGATCTCAATCTCCAGCAATATAATTGGGATCAACATAATCCTGTGCGTCCAACATCCAATCAGCATTAATTCCCAACTCACGCCCCCCCCATTACACACCCTCACCCCACCCACTGTTCTATTTTGGCAGACTAGGCCTTGTCACCACACCGTCTGTAAATGAGTTCATCGGACTAACGAGGAGACAGAGGAAACCGGACACACTAACGAGGGGTCTGGTTGCCTGCGCTTCTGGACCAATCACGGCCCTCGACAGTGCCGAGTGCTGACATGGTGCCAGTCCCGGCAGCCCCCAACCCTATGCCACCCCACACAAATATCAGCCCCCAGGAGCCAATTAAGACTGATTTTGTTGTTGAGATCAACTGATATAGGGAGTAAAACACAACTAGAGAGACAAGGAGGAATGAGATGAAGATATTACTGCAAAAATGGTAGGGGAGAGACGGGTTGACATGAGAAAAAGTAAAAACAATGATCTGGAAGAGAAAGAGAGAGAGATACTGTATGATGGTAATGGTAAGATAGTAAGACTAAAGGAGTGTGCGTGTGTGTGTGTTCATGCATGCGTGTGTGTGTGTGTGTGTGTGTGTGTGTGCGTGCGTGCGTGCGTGCGTGCGTGCGGTGGGGCAGAATGTACCCCCCTCACTACAGAGGTAAAGATCATGAGACCTTGGTAAAGTCCAGCCACATGATGGTACTTTCACACTCCAGCAGACATCTTCTAGTCTCTGTGGCTCCATGATCCATGAAGTAGCTATGTAACCACTGACTAGCCACTGCTACTATGTGGCTGTTGAACCATGGAAGCCTTAAAGACCCAGACCCCAAACCCCAGTTCAAATCAACTCAAGACAACTAATTAAACATAGTACATCTATTTGGTCATTTAATAATACATGATAATATAACCTCCCATATACACAGATAGCGGTGCACTTAAGACAATCAAACTGTATACAGGTCTGTACAAAAACAAATGGAAATACAACTTGCACAGAATTGAGACAATGCTACTACGACCGTTTCTGCTTATATACACCCAAGAAGATCTGTGTCAAGGTATGATTGATGGGTACAATTGTTCCACCGTCATGTAACTAATTCAAGCTGTAATCACTGGTCACACATTGGAGCATATCTGCCTCCAGGGAAGTAAAACAAACTACAAGGCCCCGAGAAAATAAACACGGCTAAGAAGCCGCTGGAGTGTGAGAGAATTAAAGGAAAATAAACAGGCCTGGCTTGTAGCGAGTGTAAAGTTATGAAGCCTACAGGGCTCAAGAGCACTCAGTACCAGAAACGTTGCTGGGTTGAAGGCAGCACTCCCTGAAGAGAATCGCGCACGCACACGCACACACACACTTTTGAAAAGGATCTTTTTGGGGCACTTAGCTTGAATTTAGCCTAATAAGGATTAAACCCTTCTTTAGCGCTCTGCTCTGTTTGCTAACAGGTTAGCCTTTTCACTCGTTGTCCTGCTTGGGTGCTTAGCCTTTTTTGAAGCTCGAACAAAAAAACCTCAAAATGAACAGGCGGGAGGGAGGGGGGGGAGATGGGTTCTGTAGATTTAAGTAAAATGCTGCTATGGTCTCAGGGTTAATTGGTAGAGAAGGGAAGCTTTTACACCATTAATTCATTAAACATTTAGCCTTCAGTGCAAAAGTCTGTAGGAACAAAGGCCTCCTGAGTAACTTGACAGACAATAAGACACATTATTATCTGCCAGAGGTATGCACTGTCTATATAGGCCTACACAAATTAGTTATTTATGCGTGACAAGCTTCTCTGTCCTGACACCACCAGTAACCACCAACTCCAACGTAACACATTTTCCCTTCAACAACGAAGGAAAGTGTAACTTATTTCTGCAGTTACAGAGATAAGGATCAGAGAAGCCAGAAGGTACAGACCCCCCGCCCCACCCCCCCCCCCCCCCCCCTTGCTTTTTCAAGCTCCATTCAAGGCCTGTGATTCCTCTTCCCCTCCCTCACAGTTTAGACTTAGGCGGTTTAACCTTGGGGTCCAGTGAGGGCACAGCGAGTGGTTCAGGGGTGATGGCTGACATAAAGGAGGGATAAGGAGACATAAGTGAGGGGCAGAGGAGCGTGAAATGCAGTAGACGTGTGTATAAAATGAGCACTCTTCGCTCTCTGTATACCTGCTAGGACTGATGCTCCATTAGTGTGGCAGAAGCTGCAACTACAAACTATATTTAGGCACGGTGACAATGACCGAGAGGAGTTTGTGCAGCCTGTTGGAGAAACCACATGGCAAACTTCACATTGTGCACCTGGAAGAGATTTGGTTGGAACTTATTTGATACATACTTGAATTGGCCTACATCATTGTTAGGGATGCATTTGTGGCTTGGACAGTTAATGCAGCAGCATATTTCACATAGGCACAGATGCGGTCATAACATCATTGGGTTTGAATCTGGCTCATGACAACTGCATACTGTAACACATCATCCCATCTGCACTTCTTCTTTTGCCTTTATACTGCACTGACTAAAACTCACAAAACACCTCAACATTTTTCTTTAAAATAACACAATCTTGCATTAGCTACTTGTTTAATGGCAAAAGTCAAGCCATCTAAGAACTCACGAGATGCTGGGGTGTGAGGCTGCTAGAGCGCACCTGTTAAGATGGAGGTGAAAGGAACCAGGACACATTCTTTGATTTGTCAAGCTCATCAGCAAACACTAGTATCATGAAAGGAAAAGAGAAAATATGTATGGTTTTCAGCCTTTCAGCGGTATCGAGAAAATCAGAAAGACAGCCCAATGCTACTGCTCATGGAGTCGTTGAAGACTCAATGGCACCGGCCCCGTTCCCCCTCCCCTTATTTCCATCATAAGCTGCCATGGCAAACATCAGACAGGTTAAGATCGCTGACCAGCTCCTATCGCATTCTCCTCGCTTTCCACTCAATCTCCTGCAGCCCTTTTGCCTTTTTTGTGTTGGCTGGGACATTTTTTTCAGGCTGTTCCAGAGGTTCATTGGAGTAAATTCTTCTCTAATCCGGCTATTGTCGCCAGCTTAAGTTGGTGTGGGGTGCAAAAGCAGACCCTCTCAGGGGGGAATTTGGGGCCGGCTTGTTGGAAGAAGGGTCAGGAGGAAAGAGAAGGCAGAGAGAAAGGCTCATGCAGGCCTGTGGGGTAGAATTGTTTGGATCTGAAGGTGACTCGTATGGTCATCAGTGACAGTATATTGAGAGACACCACCACCTTAACCTGGAAGCTGTACTCCATACTTTGCAGACCAGAGGGTTGTGTGGGCATATTAAATGAGTGAAACAAGAATCAGTTATAAATGCTTAAATGTCTCCCTCTGTTCAATATTTAGTTTCCTCCTTAACTCCTTGCAAATAAATATTGGATTGAGTTGCCAGCATTTCAATGTGCAATGTTATTTAACTTGGGCCAAATGTTCCATTTCAAATAGATTTATTAAATATGACTGTGATAACTGGTGTGAAGCTAATGCAACTTGGACTATTAAATGGAATATGCAGATGTGAATCATTGTTATGAGGAAGGGGATATGCATGGTCTCATTGAGAGCGTAAAATAGCAAGATGAACGATAACACAATTGAGAAAAGTCACCACATTAATCTTCTGGCTTCAGTCTACACTCTAGTCTACACAGTGTAAAAACGGCACTTCCCTCCTCCACCCGTTTGTAAACCTTTACCTTTTAAGCAAAAATTGACAGACCGATGCAATTTAACACACACGCGCATCCAGAACTGAGCTGGCCGTGCATCCTCACATTTCTACAGTATTGTTATTGTATTTTTTATTACGTCCGTTCCTTCTCTCTTCCCACTATAGGAGACAAATAAACCCCTGTGATGCTTTGGTCCCCTATAAAGGAGTCTTGCATGACTGGTTATGCCATAGCGTGTCCCTATGGATCTGCTGTTGCAACCAGACTGGATGGGTCATTAACTATAATGGTGGAGGATAGCTGCAGGAGTCAGCAAAGTGACATTCTGCTCTCACCAGTCAGACACCAAGATGTCTTTACAGGGAGCAAAGCAATACCAATAGCTTTCCTTGGATTTAAAATACAAAAACACTGTTTTGATTTATTTTCATTAATCAATGCTATGCATGGCCATCGTATTTATGAGACTAAAAATCACAGTGAGGGGCGCTTTACCAACCCTTATCATCTTACATCATCGCGATATCGTAACATAACATCATATTCCGATTTGCTCAGTGACAGACAAAACAAACGAATGAACAATGAACTCTGTTCATTGTTAATGGCATTTAATGTTTGTGTCAATGACAAAACAAACATTAGACTCTGTCCATTGTCAATGGCGTTTTTAATGTTCGTCTAGACAAGACAAACATTAAACCTGTATATAGGAAGGGCTAGCACCCCTCATAAATACAAGTAGCGAAGGCGAGGCCTTTTGAAAATGAGGTGATAATTCAGAACACATCCTACCTCACACGTTTAATCTGAAATGCACAGTGAAGCCTGCATTTGTAACTCTTGAGGTGTACAAATGTAACCAAGTGGACCAGTAAGAGTCCGTTTTGTCAATTTACAATTCCAATTTCCAATCTGCCGGGGACGTGGACATCGATCCTTCAATCGCAAGACCCCGGGGTCTCTCTATGACCTCCGCTGAATAACAAAGGCCAGCAGGAACAGCAGGTACACAGGTGCTGAGTGTAATATCAGTGGCCTACCAGGCAGACTGGCATCCATAAACAGGCCAATCCATCAGGCTGCAGTGTTGTCTTTGACACGAATGTCGAGGGCGGGGGGGGGGGGCAGGGGTACAAGGGGAACAAATGATGGAGAGAGGGGATCAATCAAGGGGAGGGAGGGGAGGTGGGATGAGGGGAGGGCACATGCCCCTAGACCGTGGCCCACAGTCAAAGCCCGGAGATGGAGCATGATGGAGAGGCGAGGCTCAGGTGCAGCAAGATAGGGGGCAGGGTGGAGGTGGAGGTGGTGGGCTCTTTGTCTGGAGGTGTTTAGTAAAGTGAGGGCAGGTCTGCTCCGCAGCGGGCTGGGGTTGCATTGAGATTTCAGTCGGGTCAGCGGTGGTGACGGGGCAATGGTAATGGTCAGGTTTGCGAGCGTGTGGGTTGTTTATTGTGCGGTGGGTTTGTTAGGTGAGAGCATGAGTGTGAACTCAAGTGGATGGCCATTGATTTTCTGTGTGTGTATGTGTTTGTATCGTGGTCCACACAGCCGTTTGAGAGCAAAGAGGCTGGAAGACGTGACTGTGTGAAAATGAGTTTAGTTTGTCGATTGGATGATTAGAACAAAATGTGAATGCAATAGCGTATACATACATTAAGAGAGTGAGTGTGAGTTTATTTTTCTATGTTTGTGTGTTTGTGTTTCCTGGTGTAGACAGACCAATTCAAGATGAGGGCAATTGTAAGACATGTCCATGTGTGCGCAACTTCGCATGTGTGCAGGTGTGTGCCTGTGTGTGTGTATCTTGTCCCAACAGCCCAGTTTAGAGCAGAGAGTGATTGGAAGGGAGACATTAGTCATCATTAGTTGGGGAGCAGACAGTGTCTAATGCGTCCCTACGTGTTGACCAAGTGGCAATCATCTCCCCTGGCTTGTCCTGCCTGATTACCAGTCACTGATACTCTGCGCTTTATCAAATGGATTTACACAGACAACACGCAAAAGGCCACAAAACTGCAACGAAGCACACAACATAGTGACAACATGCTGAACCAATGCAACTCAGTGGAGAACAGGTACATGCTGTGGATGGAATTTAAAGTTCCCCTGCTTTTTGGTGACAACTCTGGCAACATCCTGGTCATTACATAGTTTGTCTTTAATTACTTGCGCAAGCAGAACGCGCAAGTAATAGTTTGGCCCGGCTCGTATGCACCGTCCCAGCCAACCCGCCACTTTTGATGCGTATGCACCGTCCCAGCAAATTGTGCCTGATTTGCTGGGACCAGATTACATGGTGTGTATATGTATAACTATCTCTCAATGATGGCGTAAGAAATATGTGGATTAAAGGACCCAATGCCAGAGTGTAATTGGTTTTCGATGGTGACGTAATGACGATATGTTTTAGTGTTGGGAGGATTAAAGGTAATGCTCCTGTGTATACATGTATGTAATCTGGCACCACTGCCGTATCAGGCACAGTTTGCTGGGACGGTGCATACGCATCAAAAGTGGCGGGTTGGCTGGGACTGCGTACGGCACAAAGTAACCACAGTATACTGCTAATCAACTTACAAATTACATATACATACATAGTATATTCAATGATGACATAAGAAATATGTGGATTAAAGGACCCAATGCAAGAGTGTAATTGGTTTTCGATGGTGACGTAATGACGATATGTTTTAGTCTTGGGAGGCACTGATTGACATATACGTCACCATCCAAAGTCGTCACTTACGTATTCATTACAACATTATGTTTCTGAAGTGTATAAAAACAATTACCATTGTTTCATTCTGGCACCACTGCCGTATCAGGCACAAGTAGTCATTACTGAGATTTGACAGTTTGTAGCGGTCGAAAGTACTTGCACACTCTGCTTGTGCACTAGTAGGCCATAAATGGCCTACTAGTGTGCAACAAGCAAGTATGCACTCGACAGAGTGCAGTTCTAGTTTACTTTGTGTTTATTTGGACAGGACAATGCACTTTAAAAACACTAAAACATGATTTATGTAACTGCATACGCAGGATTAAGTGTAAATACACCGTAAGCAAATTTACATCCATAGTCCCCAAAACATACAAACAGAACAGAACCCACCACTTAAAAGGGAATGCTGCAGGATCCTAGTGCTTGAGGATGTTTTGGAACATAACCCGTCAGAAACTATCAAATACATAAATACATTTATGGCACATTTCAGGTGTCTATATGCCATTTTGGCACTCGCAAATCAAGCCAGAAGTCTCCATATATGGGCATAAAAGGGACACAGACAGATGGGTGGAATGGGTACTCTGACACGGGTACAACGGTCAACGGGTATTGCATAGCCGGGTAGGGCATGGTTCTCCAACTTCCATCGTTACTGACTCGGTGCTCTAGTTTACAGCCAGGCACCGGTCTGGCGACTTTAATTATCAATATCAACAACTCATTTTCATGTCTGTTCTCTTATAAACTTATTTATTTTTACCCCATTTTAATCACATTTCAAATCCATGTATGTTATCAGATGTTATGTAATCACTATAACACAATAATCTATAACAAATCGTCTACACTCACTGGCCCCTTTATTAGGCACACTTGCCTGCTGTACTTTAACAGGCATTTCTAAGCTCACCCTTTAAAATGCTGTGACCACCTCAATCTTTGTGTTTTCTGTCAGCTTTGTTGTGGTTGTTATCTGGGAAACTACAGGTGAATTATTCTGCTCTGACCATTTTCAGGAATGTATGTAGAGAAATCACTTTCAACATGGAGTGAAGAGGTTTGCATAGTATCGGACTTAGTAAGAAAAGGCCGTAAGCTGATTGATTGATTGTATTAACAGTTTGTAGAATAAGTACAGTTCGAGGAAAGCACAGTTCAATACAACGTCTGCTAAGAGGATTGATAATTGAGATACCCAGAAAAACAATAAGACTTGTTTACATTGGGGTCCTCCATTTTCAATTGCTCCGAACATTTAAAGACATACTGTAGGCCTCCAAATATACAGTACTATGCATGAAAAAGGAGAAAACATCATAACGGTTTTATATCACACACACACACACACACACACACACACACACACAGAGGACTGGTGACTTTGACTTAAAAGCTTACAGAACTCACCTATTGGCTTGTTCCTGACACAGGCGTGCCATTAATGACGGTAAAGCACACCCTCTCATGTGATATTATATACTTGAATGAGGTTCACTTGCCAGATCACAAACATTAAAAGCTGCCAGCAATAATAGCACTACAGCAGGGTCAGAGCTGTAACGCCAAGACCATTTCCATATCATCTTAAAAATAGTCATACTGAAGAGAAATGTCCGTACTGTTAATAGAGACAAGAGCTAAGAACATAAATGCCTAATAAAAACAGTATTAAAAAAAAAAGAGCTAAGAACATTAACTCAAATACCAGATTAACAAGTTCAGAATATGTCACGATGTGTGAGCTTGTAGACCTGTTACTTTCACTATTCATTGTATGACAAAGTATGTATAAAGGCTTATGGTGAAAGTAACACGCTTATGGTGAAAGCGTTTGTGGTGCATACTGTACATAATGGAACAAAAACCTGTGTCCCCACAAACCACTCGGTGACATATAACTGGACACCTCTGTTGTAAGGCTTGGGTTGGTGCCTCTATAAACAATAACAAAGAAAGCAGCATCTTCAACAGTTGCCATAGAAGGTCCTTGATCTCTTGATCCAGCCATGGCTATAAGTCAACTGCGGCAATGAGCTGTCTGACCAAAATATGACTGTCCACAGAACGGGCCTATAAACAATAAAAGACGCCGGCGTCCCATATGTTCTCCTTGACTTTGAAGACCCAACCCCCCGCCACCCCCCCACCCCCCATATCTCTCTCAAATGCTCCTTATCAGACCGACGGATCGCTGGCCTCAACCACAAAGGATGAGTTCATAGTTTGTGATATAAAGCTCAGTCAAAAAACAAGACAGTGTGCAGTGAGCAGATCTGACTGAATACAGCTACTGCAGTGAATTCGAGCTGATAAAGCAGGGGAAAATGGAGGGCGAGTGCACGTGCACACATGGGGACGTACCCAAGAAAGGAGCAGAAATAGAAAGAGAGAGTAGGGCTAGAAAGCTCATACGCGCTTCAGGAAGCTTAAAACCGTTATTTGGCCTCATTTCTCCTAATTGGCTCAAATCATTCCCAATTGTTTGCATGTGTCTTTTCACAAAGCGGCTGGACAGTGACTTGACATAAGAAGCGTCTCAGAATGAGGGAAACGGAACGATAATAATTGGCTGATAAGTTAAGGTATTCCACCGGGGAGAACAGTGGACGGGATTAAAACAGGACGTTAACGTTAAGAATGAAGGGAGAGTTGCGACGGGGTGAGAAGGGACAAGGAGGGGGGAGACATGAGGAAGGCGGGGAAAGGCGAGAAGAGAACACATGATGGCCGTGATGATAATGAGTCCGTCTCTGGTAAGGAAACGTTTAATGTCTTCCAGGTGCTATAATTACTGGGAAAGCATGGAGGAGCAGACGCACAGAGAGAGAGAGAGAGAAAGAGAGAAAGAAAGGTCATCCAAACCCATCACTCAGCCGGTCCTTGTCGTTGGGTGTGCCTGAGCGATTTATCGACCCTCCCAGGATGCACTCTGTCAGAGTCCGACGAAGGCAGTGGTGAATGCAACGGATGGAGCGACGGCATGAGGGAAAGATGGAGGATGAGGGAAGGACGGGATCTCGGGAGGGGGGTGAATGAGTATGAGCGAAGGGATCCGTTTTCCTGGCCTCATTGATAATGACATAGCTGCTTGGGCTGTCCGTTAGCCCTATAGCACACACTACTTAGGCTCTAACTGGAAAATCAATACACTCCTCTCTCTGAGACCACCCTCCCCTCCCAACTCACTACCATGGCTCTTGCTGATTGGCAGCTGCAGTCGAAGGTCGTCCCTGGCGACCACAAGAGGGTCGGGGAGCTAGGAGCTTGGCCAGGCGGTGTGGGAGGGGGAGGGGGCTTGGTCACAGTAGTAGTTTGACACTTTGGGGACGGCCTAACCATATGAAAGTGCTACATAATGCCACGCTGGTTTCCTTTGACTGAGTGTCCGTCCACCGTCCATTCAGCGAGTCTGACTAAAATCCAGGCAGCTGTCACCGCCCAGACAATTAGGAGTTACCAATGGTCTGCTCACTAGGGGTCCTGTCACTGTATGTCCAATGTGGCAGTATAGGGCTTTTCAGGAGTTGGGGTGGTGGGGAGGGTGGGCGTTAGAAGGTAGATATTTACCATATAATAGCAAATTATTTCAGATGCAAATTATTTCAGATGACTGAAACGTACAATATGCGATGAACGTCTCCTAAAAGCGATATACAGTATTGGAAATGATGGCTCTGGACCACTTTAAAATACTTTTAAAAGTATACTTATGTACATCAATTAGCAGATATATCAAGCTCACATTATGTTGCAACTTGATGTGTTGAGAGCTTGTAGATCTATTTTTGCTAAATGTTTGCTAATTAGGACATGCTAAGGAAATGTTAAATTGCTATTTAAGTCAGCCATGCACTCTCTCCCCAATCAGTTAATGCAGACGAACCACAAAACGTTTTTATGTCAACCAACTGAAATAGTAACAAAATAATTGCTTTAACATCAAGAATTTATTTTGTTGTCAAGCAGTCTGCGAATGCTGGCCTTAACGCAACGATTGCAGTGATTCTGCTGGTGTGAAGTTCCTCCAATCCAGTTTGTGCCTGACATTTTCTTATAGCCAATCAGCTGGCAGTAGAACTGTTTCACTTCCTAAAAGGAGTCTGGCTGACTAGAGTGTGGCTATGCAACCACTCCACACGCAATATTAATGGGTTGTGTCTAAACACAGATATGGTGCTATTACATGCACGCACACACAAAAACATACAGGTGCATGCACACATGCATGTACAGACACACACACACACACACACACACACACACACACACACACACACACACACACACATAGGTGCATACACATACATATGCGTGCACAAACACATGCACACACACACATCTGCTCCATGACTTCATCATCAGTGCTGTGATCTGCAGAGCAGATGCAGGGGCCCTGCCAAGCAATTAGTAGCCTGGGCTGATTTTCTCTGGGCCTTCTATGGAGGGAGCAGCTGGGTCCATCCGTGCTTGGGGGACATCGACAAAATGTGTGAGCTAAAGCATAGGAAATTCTCTCTCTTTGCAACCGTGTGTGTGTGTGTGTGTGTGTGTGTGTGTGTGTGTGTGTGTGTGTGTGTGTGTGTGTGTTGTAAGTGAGCCGTCGAGCCCCTTTCCCTGCACCTATCATGTTTCCCGAAGAGAAGAGAGAGAAAAAATGCAAGCTGGAGCTAAAAGCACCTAGCGCTGACATCCACCTCCCTTATCATTCACTTGGAAGTACAAAGCACACTAACTCAAGCAGACACAGGAGTAAAACTGTTGCAGATCTTTTTTTCCCGTCTTCTTTCTCTCCCAGCTCTCAACGTCAAAGGGCCTCTGAACTCAGCTGTGTTCTTTATTTATACCCAACCAGAGATCGTAAAGGAGAGCCAATTTATTCTAATATCGCTCGCCGAGGTGGAGTTAGTCATTCTGTCAGAAGTTTGACTTCAAATATCTCCATTGCTCATACCGTGCCATAACACTGTGACACCCAGATGAACGAAGACATATGGAGATGTGAAACACTGCCTACCTTGTGATGTGATGTATAGGCATGGACATATCGCAAGGCCCAGGGTCATTTTGCCAATTTGTTGCAGACCAATTTAGGATAGTAATACTTTAATAATGGCTCACTAGATGTGATCTCCTAAAATATGCAACCCACAGATAACCCCGACGATGTATTCCAGATTTAACAGATGAAAAGTAGTGTAGTTATCAACAACAAAAGTGTTGCTCATGCAAAAGACATGTCATCAATAATGAGCATTTATGTTAAGTTCAAGCCCTATTCGTGAATATATATTTCCACCATGAGGTCGATAACGAAGCACGTCATTGGGCATGTGGTGTCTGGTAAGCAGTTCGCTCGGTTGTAAGGCTGTGGTGTGAAAACAAAGCGGCGTTGTGTACACAGTAGCCAGCCACCTGGGGCTACTCTGAGTAATCTGGTAGTTCCTCTCACTGGGGAGAGAGAGGCAGAGAAACAGAAGACAGACAGCGAGTGTGACGGATGATGGAGACAGAGAGGCTGAACGATGAACGCAGAGACAGTAAGGACATATAACGCGACAGGGTAGAAGAAAAACAACTGATCAGGGATGAAAGTATGCAATAAATGCAAATGAATAAAGACAAGGAGACAGTGCAAGGGCTTAAATGAACTCTGAGAGTATAAACTTTTACCCGTAAGGGTCTGGATTTCGCAGTGGGCTCACTAGTATAGCCGGCAATGACTGTGAGTGAGGGGCATGGACAACGTTGTGCTTTTGGCTGGTGAGGGAGGGTGTTTCACATTGTGGTGTTGTCACACAGACCCAGATCAAAGGCCCCCGCTGATGGGGCCCCGCTCTTTTCTCCCGTCAATACAAACCAGAGGAAAGCTCTTTAGGAACCGCAGATAATTCTGGATGTTTTCACGGAGATAAAGAAGACAACGTGCAAGTAGCAGGAGAGATCTCTGATAGCCGGGAGGCCCCATCCAATGCCGCTGGTTTTCCTCCGATGGAGGCTAGTTGAGGTAGCCTCTATATACCTGTGAAACCTCATTAATCAAAGGTTTTTGGTCCACAAAGAAAGCCTCACTGCGGCATACTCATGCAAAATCACTGTGAGGGCTGATATGAAACGAGAGAGTGATACGCTGAAGAGGGGGGGGGGTGTTTGTATGAAGTGTGTTTGACTTTACTGAGATCTGTGCTCATACAAAGACAAAGTGTTCACTCGCACACAGAAACGGGTGTGTATGCATACATTGAAGAAAATGCACAGTCACCTCTCCCTCACACTTTCATACACGCGCACTCGCACACACACACACACACACACACACACACACACACACACACACACACACACACACACACACACACACACACACACAGAGACCTAAGGTCAACAGGGAACATGGCTTATAAAATGTCTCCCTGTCTCTCCAACTCAACTGGCAAAACAGAAAGAGTTAACTCATTGCAGTTCTGTTTTATTTTTTGGTGGTGGTTTTACATATCACTGTATACAGAACACTGTTGCTGAAGAATGTGTGATGGATGCACAGGTCAGAGTGTCCTCCTAATATGTCGAAAAAAGCCATTTCCACTGTCGCCATATATTTCATTAAGCTGCAGTTAGCATGTCCCCTAATAATATTTGGACACTTTCAATCCGAGCGGCGTACGTTAATCTCTCTGCAACTGCAAGCTCAACAATAAACACTGTCACACTGAAATCAAACACCCAAGCATTTCCCTCTTTTCCCTCCTCTCTTTTTCCTTTCTTCTGCACCCATTGCACTATTCATTCTGTCATTCTTTCTTATCTCTCTCTCTGTGACTCTCACACACATCTCTCCACTACAAAGTAAAGTTCGGAGTGTACATGGACCTATTAGGGGTCTCCCTCTTTCTCTCCGTCTATTGCTGAGATTGTCTATCTCTACGTGAGGATGCCTATTCCCCTTCATCTGGCTCATGATGCAGGGGGAAGGAATGTCAAATCTCAACACTTTAGTGTTTCTTTTAAATCATCACAATAAATCAAGCTGGTTGCTAAGGCCAGCCGTAGATTGTGTTGCAACAGAGAATATCTCTGTTCTCATGAGTGGCTCTGGAAAACGCATCCGAACAGACTCTGCATACTCATTCATAAGCCTAAAGGCAATCTGTTGATTATATTAACGTATGCAGCAAATCCACAAAGTGATATACTGTAATAGTGTTTCACATTTTTTCAAAGATTACGTCATTTAGTTGAGGTTTGTTGAGAGCATTTGTGACGCAAGTCGTTTGCCAGCCAAGTCTATGGACTTTGAGGATATTAGAATGTTTGCTTATAGAGCACTTTGACGTAAATCGTTTGCCAGCCAAGTCTATGACTTTAATGTTTGTTTAGGGCACTAAATGACTACAGTGGGCGCCCCTCACTTCACATGAGTGTGATTGTTTAAGTTGTTGGGGTATTTAGGGTATACACAGGGGTGAGCCGACGGCAGGGCTATCCAGGGTGCCGCCCTGGTAGTTTTGAAGATGCACGCAAGCTTGCCTGCACACACAGCCATTGGCAGTTTTTGCACCTCACTAACCTTGCTAACAAAACCTGTCGATCGACGCCGAGTGTCACAGCAGCACAGCTTGAAATAACAGGAATGGACCTTGGATGCATATGCATATCAACGGTGACGGTCCATTGTGTCGATCTACTAACGTAGCCTATACTCCAAGTGTCTGAAGTAGTCTAAAAACTAAAGAGTTAGATTAACACTGGCTGATGCATAATAATGACAACACGAACGTTTCCCCATTATGCAAGTAAATAGAACATAATTTTATATACAAAACATTGTGGGTTAATAAATAAGCCTACTACATTAAAGAGGTTATTTAAATTTGTGATCGCTAGCGAGCATGTGTGCGCGACATAGCCCCGCTAGTTTAAAAAAATGCACATCATGGGTATACAGTACACTGTACACGCAGTAAAATCCTTTTTTGGGGGCAATTCTCTGGGTTACATTTCTTTGTACATAAAGAGTATACTTATAGTAACATACAACATGTATAGGGCTCTGCTAGGTGAAGTGGCCTGAGGATATAATACTTAAATGATAGTAAGGTAACTAACCACTACTGCAGAGTAATTACTAATGGATTTATTTGATTCAAAATACGTATCTAATGCATATAATTATTATACACATTTGGGTCCACTCGAGTCATTTTTACACTCTTTGAGTTCACGCGGATAACTGTGCAGGCTATAGTTTTGTGGGTTTTGCCCTCTAAATTAACTGTTTGTAGTAAAGTATAAAGTGACGCATGCAATTCATAACCACTGAGTAAAGTTTTTTTCCTTTTCTCAATGACTTACGAGTTCAACATGGGCTCAGCCGTTGCAGAACTTTTAGACTCAACTGAACGTTAAACGATGTGAAACCAATCACGAGTTGCCCTCAGCACTGAGAAGGAAGCAGCTTCAAACCCAGAGAGGAATGCATCAAGAAGACAAGCAAGGGGACTTTGCCATTTCAAAACAGGGATGAAATCCCTAATTCATTCTCGCCTTTGCTGCATTATTGTGGGTTGTTTGGTTTCCTTGCACAGCTGGATACGTTAAATTATTCATAAAATACATTAAGGCAAAGTAATCAGGCAAACATGTTGCTGAATCGACTCCTGTATTACACAGTTAAGCCTATATAAATCTATATGCATGCGAAAGTTGAATCTTCTCTGTATTCTTCAATTTTGATTAATCCAAAAAGTTATTGCTTAAATTACGTTCTTGAATTCTTATACTTATATACCGGTATTTTTTATTTTTATTTTTCTTCTTATTTTGAAAATAGTTATAAATAGGTCATCTATTATTCTATTCTATATTGCTGGCAACTGCAAAGAAATGCAATGAACTAGGCTATAGTGTTTAATTTTCAATGCATGCAACATGTCCTTTTTTAGAATCAGATATAGCAAAAAAAAAAAAATCTAAGCAGTCTAAAAACATGAAAGTTTGATAGATCTGATCATCCGTTTACAACATCGTTTTGAGGTATAATGTCTCTGCGAGTCTGCGGCCTATACACGCATTACTCGATTATTAGGCCTTATAGTCAAAGTGATTGGACTATCGCTAAACAACCCGTCTTTGGGTGAGACCGGGTTGCGAAATAACCAAGTTAATGTGATTTAAAACAATTATTTATGCTAATCAAAAAGCCTTGAGGGAATGAAAAAACCTGTCTAAACGGAATGACGTCATAGCGCCATTAATTGAAGAAAAGGCAGAGACCGTCCGTCGCCTTAATAATGAACGACTGTCGAATATATATTGTAAAATAAAATAGGCTAATTAAGAAAAGGGAGAATCGGATTTGTTGTTGTTTGTGTTTACAAGCTTTCCCTTTTAGCTTTGCTTTAGTTAGAACGCCGCTGAATATGGCCCATGCATGCGCGCACACATGCACACACACACACACACACACACACACACACACACACACACACACACACACACACACACACACACACACACACACCTCCAAGTCCCTTCCCCCCAGCGCGTCTCTCTAGCGCGTGTCCTCCAGGAGCAAGTGATGGCTTCTTAAGTCATGAAGTCTGGGGTGATAAGGGGACTGCAATTACAAGCTCGGAGAATCCCCCCCCCCCCCCCCCCCCCCATCGTTAAATAATGGGCAAGGCTCACCGGCGAAAAACTGGCGATACAAAAAACTGATTAGCGCGTGCGAGTGTCATAATTTCAGTAATTTCATTCACCATAAAAATCTCTCTCTCGCGCGCGCGAACACACACACACACACACACACACACACACACACACAAAATGAAAAAGACGCAGACAGAAATAATTAATAAGCCTATCAAGTAAAAATATATTGAAAACTGTTGGTGATGATGACGGCAAACAATCACATGATTTTAATATTGGTACAGAGGCCTCTCTATACTTCAAGAAGCTTATTTGAACCTTAACAGCAGGTGTAGCCATGGTCTTTCCTCCCACATTTAAAAGATCTTTATTTAGCCTACTGTATAGGCTATAGTAGGCTAAATACATATACCGGTATAGCTATATACAGTAGGGTAAATACAATAGTTAATGTGATAGCTAGCCTACTCAATGGCAAAAACATTGTTGCAATTATACGACATTTAACTCAATATAAATAATGTAAGAATCAAATCAGTGGGAGATAGTAATAATCCCATAGACGGTATAAAAATCAATAATTTAATATCAATTTCTAAACAGAGGTTGCAATTTTCTTGCAGCGTTAATTTAATTTAAGTGCCCGAGTAATTAAACTGATAATATTCTAGGCTATACTTCATTTAAGTGTCCGTTCAGGTATAGCGCGAGTATAGGCCTATTTGGGATCTAGTTTTAGATCTAGTATTTATACAACAAAAATAGTATTTAATATATATATATATATATATATATATATACACACACACACACACACACACACACACACACACACACACACACACACACACGCACACTCCTCGTCGTCAATGAGGAAAGCACGACTATACTATACACATTTAGGAAGAAAATTACTTATATGCAAAGTTACGGTATATGTCTAAAGTTTATCACTCACAGTATGTGCACCCATCTAAAAAGCTCCTGCATGATCCATCATTACACATGACGCACTGGTAGCGAAAAAGATTCAAACGCTCGTCTCTACAATTACATTACGTTCAACTTCATGAACAAACTAGCACCCTGTATCTGCTCTACGGAAATCTCCTTTACCTTTTCCTATCTGGACCTTGCCAGCTCCGCACTGCATGGAAAGCAAAAGTGCATCCCTGGGCGCAGGCAGCAATGCCAGTTGGCAGAATGCTCCGATTGGCCAAGCGCACTGACAGCTCCGCCGCTCATTGGCCGACACCACTGACAGCTGCGACGTTGATTGCAGGACGCGAAGCCCGGCCCCTCTCTCCCCTGCTAAGGAGCCATTCATAAACTACACAGGTTGAGCTCGTGCAGCTGAGTGCAGACCCAACGAGAGAATAAACACGCAGTTTTCCCTTGCAGTGCAACTTGCGCGGAGGAGAGAAAGATGACCGCTCGCTCAGGGTCGGCATTTTATCCTGTAGGTGCATGTCTGCGTCCGGTAGCACGGTCATTATATTCTTTTGTCTGCGTCTAGTGGCCGATCTGGACGTGCCAATGAGTTCAACTGATATTTAACAGCCTATTACGTTGCATCCCTATCCGTTTCCTCCTCCTAACACTGACGTCCATCCGCTGTTAGAGCAACCACTGAGAGAGAGCGAGAGAGAGAGAAAAAAAACTTTCATCTTTTTTATTTATTTTTTATTGCACGGGCCAGCGTTCTGCTTGGGCTTTACCGGTAAGCATTGGATCCGTCAACCTACTGCGACTCTCCGGTGTACAGCCCGGACCTCTGCCCCAACATGATCGCGACCCAGGCGAAGCTGGTTTACCAGCTCAACAAATATTACAACGAGAGGAGCCAAACTCGCAAAGCGGCCCTCGCGAAGACGATCAGGGAGGTTTGTAAAGTGGTGTCGGATGTCCTGAAGGAGGTGGAGGTGCAGGAGCCGCGGTTTATCAGCTCCCTCAGCGAGATAGAGGCGCGCTTCGAGGGGATGGAGGTCATCGCCCCGAACGAGTTCGAGGTCGTGCTCTACCTCAATCAAATGGGGGTGTTCAACTTCGTGGACGACGGCTCGCTGCCCGGCTGCGCGGTGCTGAAGCTGAGCGACGGCCGAAAGAGGAGCATGTCGCTGTGGGTCGAGTTCATCACTGCCTCGGGGTACCTATCGGCCAGGAAGATCCGCTCACGCTTTCAGACGCTGGTGGCGCAAGCCGTGGACAAATGCAGCTACCGGGACGTGGTTAAAATGGTAGCGGACACCAGCGAGGTCAGGCTACGGATCAGGGAGAGATACGTGGTTCAAATCACTCCCGCGTTCAAGTGCACAGGGATTTGGCCGAGAAGCGCGGCCCAGTGGCCCATGCCGCACATCCCGTGGCCAGGTCCGAACCGCGTTGCAGAAGTCAAGGCCGAGGGCTTCAACCTCCTGTCGAAAGAGTGCTACTCGTTAACGGGGAAGCAGAGCTCCGCCGAGAGCGACGCCTGGGTGCTGCAGTTTAGCGAGGCCGAGAACAGGCTCCTGATGGCGGGCTGCAGGAAGAAGTGTCTCTCCATTCTCAAGACCCTCCGTGACCGGCACCTCGAGCTGCCCGGCCAGCCGCTCCAGAGCTACCACATGAAGACCCTGCTGCTATACGAGTGCGAGAAGCACCCGAGAGAGACCGACTGGGACGAATCATGTCTCGGGGACCGGCTCAACGGAATCCTGCTGCAGCTCATCTCCTGCTTGCAGTGTCGCAGATGTCCCCATTACTTTTTGCCAAACTTGGACTTGTTTCAGGGAAAGCCACACTCGGCCCTGGAAGCGGCTGCTAAGCAGACATGGAGACTAGCGAGAGAAATACTCACCAATGCTAAAAGTTTGGACAAATTATAAAAAAAAAGCTAAATGACTGTTGAAATTGTGCAGAGACATTTTGAATCGCGTTTCAAATAAAAAGGGGGGAAACTGATCCTCGAAGCAATGTGAAAAATTAAGTAATAACAATGAGGAAGCAAGCAAACTACACCACAACAAATTATTTTACAATATGGAGCAATTGGGCCATTGCCAGAGAAAGTTGAAGGTACATTTTCAAGCTAAATGTAATAACGCTGAATTGTCTTTGTTTTAAATGTTTTCACAAAGTGAAGAAATTCTTATTTAAATATATGCACAAAAATCTTTAAGTGAAAGAATAAAAAAATGTAGCGTGCCAAGTTTAAAATAATTTCCATCATGTGATTTAAGCTGAAATGTTAATAAAACGTTGTAAATTACATTACAACTTGGCCTTGTGTCTTGACGTGTTTTGACAGGTGGGATGTCAGGCTAAACTGCTGTATTTCATTTTCTAAATGGCTTTAAAAAAAGAACACCATTAAATTACTCAATTACAGACAACTTTATACTGAGTTCTCAGCGTGCAGGGAAAATATGGGAATAGGAAAAAGTTACACAATTTTCACTCATTTTTTGTTTGCACTTTCAAAAATAGTACATTTCTTTCGCAAACTATAAGCTAGCCTATATACAAAGTTTTTGCAAGAATACAAAATAGGCCATGCAAGACAGAAGACACGATGCTGACTTGACAATTACCTTCTAAGAAACAGGCCCATGCACAATTAAGCCACAATGAAAACAAACTTTGAATCATCGACCTGATTAAGTCAATTGTTATAAAGCATTATACTATAGCCTCAGCCTATACCTGTACACAACTGTTATAGGCAGCTATATCCATATAGCTAAATAATTTAATACCGTGTTTAATTGCAAGACTTCCAGAGCTGAACACAAACGGACACTCAACCACCTGTGGATCAATAATGTGGCGGCTAGCTGGTGCTATAATACTGAATTTTAATTCATATTAGCCTATACTGCATGACCACCACTATCTGAATCAAACTGGTGTTTTAACAGACTGCCCCCCTACAGAATCGTGAACTTGGTTCAGTGAATCGCTATGCACGCTGAATGCATGAAGTGTCACTGTCAGATCATCATTGCTCAACAAGGCCTCGCTGTTTTTGGTTTACATTTCTTTGCTCGTGGCAGGTAATTTAATCACAGCCCATCAAGTTACGTATAACCCTTTCAAACAGAAGATATTTTAATAAACTTCATTATTTCCATACAAATATTATATAGGGCAAAACTCTTTAAAAATAAAAATATATATAGTTAGGCTACCATACTCATTATGGCTATGCAGCCTATTTAGGAAAATTTGAATAATTGCAACACTAAAACTACAAATGGTAAAAGGCATCATGATGAAATTGTTGAACATTTAACTTAACGTAACGTCATATAGGATTGCCCATAAAAAGATGTAAAAGAACGAACTTGTTTTTTTAGACCTATATGGGTTATACAGTATAGATACAGCCTGGTTAATGAGCCGTGCCATGGGGGTTTGGAAAGGCTAGAATTTGAAGCGCTTGCTTCAATTCCCTCCTCCCCCTCGCTTCACCTCTCACTCTCTCTTCTCTCTTACCTTGGGATCGATCGCCTTAAAGCCAGGCTCATCCTCGTCAACCTCGAAGTACACTTCGGAGGCGGTGATGGACAGGGTGCCTTTCACCACCACGGCCGGGGCGACCAGCTGAGCGCTGGTGCTCAAGTTTACTGGGCCTGGGAGACACAAAACGCCAATAGCGACGGGTCAGAAATACAAGCGAAAGTGTTTTCGCTAAAGCGCCGCCTCAACCTCTCCGTTTCAACTCGCCGCATTCTCTCCGTGAGGAAAACACACTGACCTTTTCAATGGGCAGAAGCAGCGTGCAAGGTAAACATGTAAACTCGGCAAAGGAAAGCGCGGACATGTGCGAGTATTTAAACAAAACGGCAAAACAAATGCATATAGCCTGCCCTGCCGCCTATAGACATGCACGCCTTCACTCATAACGTTCGCTTAGGGAAAACTCGATACGACCGAGTCCGAGAGGAACAGAAAATAAAGAGTGTGAAAACAGTTTTTGTACATTTCTAGGCTAATATTATAGGCATGTAGGCCTAATGGCTTTGACAACTTAGCTATGCTATGCATAAATTGTAACATTACACGCCAGATGTAAAGTATAGGATAACATCCTCATTTGTGTTGGGCCACGGTCGAAATATAGCCTAATATATTTTATAAATATTAAGCACATGTCAGTATAGGGTTATGATCGTTCGAGAGCATATAGCCCTGTTGACTTTGTTGGGTGCATGGTCTAATTTAGAAAATATTAAAATGATAAACTAGAAAAAATAAAATAAAATAAAATAATACAGAATCAGCCGTCAATCAGAACCCATTGATTGTGGCCTGGTGTCAGCAGGGGGTGACGGGTCTGTTTAATTCCTCATCAATCTTAATTTATGCCAGTATGACAATAAAGCTAGCGGCTCAGGGGAGCTCAGAGCGGAGGCTCTGCCCGGTTCTCCACATGTGAGCCCGGCCATTGTACTTGCAGATGTGCGTATAGCTGCTCGGAGACCCGAGTTTGATTTCCCTAAGCACCCTCGACGCACAGAGGCTACAGACGGGGTGGAATAAACAGATATGTTCATTTCTCCTGCCTCTCTCTCTCTCTGCTCCTCGTCGATATTAACATGTTATCCCGGGGTGAAATAACATTTTATTTTTTCAGTCACTCAAAGTCATTCAATTACACCTGAACTAGACAGCTGGTTGTGAGGGGGGGGGGGAGGTGACACGAGGATTCCCGTCGACAAGACACCACCAGTAAACTCACCCCCACTCCTCTCTTGACAATGTCACTTTATTAAGCAGGATTTGACGCTTAATCCCATTGTCACTCGATGGCGTTATTTTAATATGCTCTTAAAGTCTATATGTGCATGCAGCTTAGTCTAGCGAGCCCGTTGTTACTGCAAATAAAAACGCGGATTATAGGGTGAAATCCGATTAGTATATGTATAATTGGCTGCGCGAATAACGGTGTCACATTAACGGCTATGGGTGGGACAGAAGCAATTTAAGCTAAATCAATTGATATTGGGTTAGTGGGCCACCATATGATTTGGCCTATATGGCCCATGCGGTTCTCAGTCAATTAATCAATAGCCTATTTTACTGCTCTTCGAATGCTTATTGATCTACAGGCTGGCTATATTCAAGATAATATATAGGCTACTTATATACACTTTAACAGAAAGGTAATTCATAGTTTATGAGTCATATCAAAGTCCATATTGAAGTCAATAAGCGATATACCCAGCATACGCTTATATTATAGCCGCCAAACACATGGCATGGGTGGCACTGCACTGGCGGTGATGGACTAAACTGAGTGTCTTGTCAGAGCTAATAGCGGGCAGGGTGATTCCTCTCGTCATGCTAAACGATAGAAACCTGTTCATGACTTCTCATGGAGTGACGTGACGTCTGGAGATGCGATGCGACAGAATCAGCGCGACTTATGCTGCTGCATTATGGCGGAGACACTATAGAAAATAAATCGATGAGCTCTTATACCTGTTAAATTCTCCAACTCCTTTTCTTCCAGAGAGGAGAGTGTGTCATCGTCTCCATCCAACAACACTTCGCTGTCGGAGTTTTGATTCCCCAGAGTTTGGCCTCTGATAGATTGCTTGCCTTTGAGAATATCTTCTTCGGAAGCTGGAAGGGGAAAATATCAAATTTGAACCCAAATAATAAATTATATATGTATAAAAAAAGAAAATAATAACATGAAAATAAACGTGTAAAATGTTAAGTTGAAATAAACCAAAGCATCTGCATGCTATTTGCATTTAACCCATACAATAATAATTATAATAATCAAGCCTGCTAGTCAACTAAAATCTAAAAGGAATCAAGGAGGATGGTACCACACAACACAAACTTTACCATGAATATCATGCCAAACATAATTGTGCTTATGATGTGAAATAAGCAACTGACTGAAATTAACCTGCATGCAGGCTTAAGTCTGGAACCATGCAATATCCCATATCCTATACTCTGCATTCTACTCCTACCTTTTATTGAATTGAGCAGAAATGTGATTAAACAAATGTTCAGCAAATTATCAACATATTCCCTATCTGAGTTGGGGGTGTTTGAGTTCACCCCCATGAGTTTTTCCCCATACACCACTTCTATTCTCAAAAGAAAACAAAGTGCAGTAGCAACACGTTTCTACATCAGACATGGCAGGACATGCACACACACATGGGTAAAGTGAAACAACAGATACACCATGATACAAAAGACTGACACAAGGCAATTAAACGCTCATCTGAAACCCAATTTGCATCATTCCGCCTTTACATACATCAAAACAAATGGCGTTTTTTATCCAAAGATCAGCCAAAAGTCATTTTAACTAAATGAGAGCTGCATGCTGCCCGCTTTGATTTCAAGTGAACATGACTTGAGGTTCCAAATGGATTATTTAAGAAAAATGGTAATCTGCAAACATTTACAGAGGCCTGCATCCCCCAGTGGTGCATGGGAAGAATCCACAGACAAAAGTATACATAGTACAGAGTCAAAACTGGCAAGCCTTCTCGCTTTGTAAATATAGTTGGCAGTATGCTGCGTCTCTTTTTGCAGCTTGTGGGTGTGTGGGGTGTGCAAACATACGGGTATGCAAGACCATGCATGAGTGTTTCAAAAGCCAACATTGCAGGCAAAAGTAACAATATGCATTAAGAAACAAGTGAACAAGTGTTCATTTAACTCTGAGAGTGTGACTATAGTTACACTAAGAATTAAACGAACACTGAGGGTTTATTTTATAGTAGACTGTTTTATTTTTCCTTCACTATAGCTCCACCTGAGATATAGTGGTAGAGACTGAGATCACTTGCATTTCCTGCAAACACAGTGCCACATCATGCGGCTGAGGACTTCGCCACTGCCAGAAGAGAGTCGGCTTGAAAAATCTCTTGTCATGGAAAATATGCAGCTCACTGATATTCAGAATGGTCTTCCTGTAATTAAGCCTCCCTGGGGAATTCCTTAGTTAGCAGCGCTGAAATTACTACCAGCTCCCCTAATATGTACCACATGCCATTGTATTCGCACTGAGCAAGTGGACAGGGGGACTTGTCAGATGAGCGCGCTTAAAAACAGACGTGTATGCGAACTTCTGTACATTCCTTTGTAAACACGCTTGGTGACTCTCGCCCCCAGAACTTGAATGTTGTCAACATAAGGGTGTTCTTGGTTGTATCACAAGAGCAAAAACACTGCTAGTCTGCTACTATTACCATAAGACCAATTTGTTAATCGCTTCTCAGAGCAATTCTCACTGGTATTAACTTCGACTAAGTAACACACAATTCATACATTGCCGATAGGATAGTTAACAACTGCAGCAGATAAAGACTATTATAATGAATTGGCAAGCTACACACTATTGTGGCTATATTCTGCCAATGTAAGGTTTTATTTCAAGAAACAATTTAAAATCAAACAAAATATTTCTAAAGCACTGTAGATACTTCCTCTCAATTGTAATACATTTTATATGCAAGGAGTCCTGCCTTAAGACTATCATTATTATATCCAATAAGGAGTTTTATTTTCATGCTATAGCATTGTGTGTGTGTGTGTGTGTGTGTGTGGTATAACAGTATGATATTTTTTGGTCAGGACATACACAATGTAGACACTATATAATGTTGAATAGGCCCTATACTTCATGTTATGGGAGATGTAAGAACGGACAAAGGATATCCAACACACAACAGAGGGTGTAAATGTGCACACAAACTGATGATTAATTATCTCTCCAAGGTACGTAAAATATATATTATGACATCCATTGTGTGTGTGTGTGTGTGTGTGTGTGTGTGTGTGTGTGTGTGTGTGTGTGTGTGTGTGTGTGTGTGTGTGTGTGTCGGTGTCGGGGGGGGGGGTGGCGGCACATGCGCGCGCGCGCGCACACACACACACACACACACACACACACACGTGAGCTTCCATTAAATTAGGTTTGAAATACAAAGTTTCATCCGTTTGATTTCTATTTCTATCTATATCAAATAAGCATTTTCCAATTCATGCTAATTAATCTCAGAGGTATGTAAAACAATATTTATATTTATTATTATTACTATTATTATTATGCATTTCAAACGAGTGCACCAATATCATAAACTCAGGTGCTGGATTAAGAAACACCAATGAACAATCTCTGCAGTGAACAGGTACGCCACGCCACGTTAAAGAAAACATCCAGCCGAGGACTTTACCCATATCACTCAACAGAGAATGTGCACAAATCCCAGGCATGGGTTACACTTTTTAGGAAACCATTTCCGTACAGAGACGTGCAACCCGCCTGCCTTATACAACTGGAGGCATGCATGGGACTAGCAATTAAATTGTCAGAATTAACTAATTTGTTTTTAACAAGAGCGTAGCCAGGAGTGTGTTCATGAGGCGAGTATTGATCACTGGCACCCAAGACATTCGTCTTAGGGTATTTACTCTGCCACCTCTGGTGCACGGACCCAAGGCTGCACCAAATCAATCCCCAGGAAAGATGGCTCTTTCTGGCCATAAATACCTAACCAGGCTGCTTCCCTAGATTCCACGCCGCATGCCTAGAATCTCCAACCAACGATAGTTTCGGTTGACCATGTGTGCTCACACTTGCACAGTTGCACTGCAGAAATGCAATGTTCTCCCCTCGTGTTTTTACAATAAAGGAAATGGTATTTATGGAAATGCTTCCTTTTCTTAAAAAGCAAATGTTACTAGTTCTGGTTCAAAAAAGGTTCTGCTCTATTTTCATGATAGCTGTGATCAGAAAAGCGCTGCTACAAGTAGCCTGGAATCAGACTAAATTCAGTCTTGATCATACACTAAATATTTTCTTAGGGAGTGAGACCCGCGGAGTCTCCGCTCCATGTCTGATGAAAATAATTACAGCCAGATATGACCTTTGTACTCCGTTTGAAAAACTCAGGGCTCTGCATTCTCGTCTGGAGCTGCACTTCCGCAACAAATGTCGGGTCGGCGAAAACAAGACGAAAGGTTACATCAGAAAATGGCCGCCGTCAAGTTTCAACGTCAAAGAGTTATTTTAATGATATATCCCCATCCCCCCCCCTTGTAATTCAGCCAGAGTGATATATACTCTCTCTGGAGGTAGCACTCCCTTGCTGCAAACTGGCTGATGGCTATTTTTAAACAGACATGACTTTAAAAGCTTCCAATGTTGCTTGTGGGGTTTTTGTTCTTCGCTAAAAGGGATGAATATACAGCATGTGGCACTTAAACTGAAATACTTTGCAACATAATGGAATAATAGAGATAATATCCAATGCACA